>NC_090650.1:251333699-251474575 GCF_040937935.1 Hyperolius riggenbachi
GTTGCTCTTCCTTGGATTAGGAGAGGTCATATCTCACACTGCAATTAAGATAGTAAAACTGTATATAGTAAAACTAGAAAACTAGGTATGGATATAGAATTGTGGAGGCACCTAGAGGATTAAGATAATTAAAACCTAAAAAGTAGTATAATTAGTAAACATTCTTACCTCCTAAGAAAGGACAACTAATATCTGGAAAATATATTTTTATTGGGTGCAGAAACAACATAGTTCATCAGGTAACAGGCTGTACCAATTGTTCGGTAAAAAGTAAGACCAGAATGTGGATTCTGGACCCTGTTTAAGCTGCCCTGTAGTGTAAGATAAAATCCCAGCCTTTAGCAAAGACAGAATACATTATTCCCTATGGTGAGAAAAAACATGGTGGCTGACACAGCCATAATAAACCATGATTAGTTGCTTAGTTTGTGGTGGTCAATAAGCAATTTGTTTATGTCTGAAGGCCTGCTTCTGGCCGTAAAGTAGGGCTCCCAGTCCATTGGCTGACTAAGTGATCAGGCATGTTGCAACTCCACAGTAAAGTAAGCAATGGAAGGTAGCGTTATACCATCACAGAGGTAGTTTGGCTTCTATCAATGACACGCACAACGGAAATTAGACATTGGTGTGCCTCCCAAATAGCCTGTGACGAGTGTGACCAGAAATAAGTAGCCATGTGCCACTAGATACAAGAATCAGATATCCATGTGCCCTTTCATACAAGAATTAGGTGGCCAGTAGGATGAATGTGTTCTGATCTTCATCAGGAACCTGCAACTGGGCGGGCTTGCCTGTGCCCCCTTAACACCAAGTCGCAGCAGGCACTCTGGGATCTAGGCAGCCACCTCACTCACCTTATGTAAGATTCAGCCCTCTTTCCTGGTGTGGAAAAATGAGATAAAATAATTCTTATCGATGTCTAAGAGGAGTTAGGGACATTTTACTATAATTTGTGGATTGCAATATAGCAAATTGGAGTAGTACTATTTCTTCTTTTGCATACTAAAGGGCAGATTAACCTCTGGCACTCAAAAAAGGGTGTTGTTTAATCAATTTAAGTAAAAAAAAAGATAATTGATTTTTAAAGTTTATTGAAAGGACTCCTATACATCAATATTTTTGTTGTAGAAGAAAGTAAGTTTGAAAATGTGCTTTTTTTTACTGTTTACTAGCTGAAGACCCGGCAATGATTGGCTATGTATTTGGTGGTTTTTGGGTCCAGCTACTCTTTCTAAGCTGGCACACAGTCAGTCAATGACCAAGTTTGTGAGCTTTGAGGTCCTTGCCATCAGTAATGTGAGAAGGGAAGCAGTTTATCAATCAAAAAAACTGCTGGGTTGTTTGTGACTCAGCCCCCTTTTCTGAATTTGAACGCCAGTCACCCAATGCCCAACTGTTGCAGGTTTGAGGCCTTTAACAGTGTGAGAATGGCAGCAATTTATATATTCCCCTTGAAAATCAATAGGTGAATTTTGATTGGCTGTTGTAGGATCCACCCACTTTCCTAAATACTAATCCCATTCACCCAGTGACCAACTGTGCCAAGTTTGAGAACCCTGCAAGCTCATGGTGACCCAGAACTCATTGGCGTGTGTAAGGGGCTACAATGGTCCTAAAAGCCCCCTCACTAAAATGCTATGAAAAACAAAAGTTTGCTTTCTTACAACAGAAAGAATTTGCGATAATTCAGGTTGGAGTTAGCTCCGAGATTTCTCCCAGTGCATCACTGCTGAAATATGCAAATTAACCATTGTTGCCCTTAGAAGTTAAACACACCTCCAGAACCGCTGGAATGCAATGATGTATCAGATTGTTAATTTGTACAGAGCCATAATAATCCAACATGACACCAATGGGTGAAATCTGATTGGCTGTTTGTGGTTCTGCCCAGGTGTGCAAGGGGTTGTGAGACTCCCAGAACATATTTTCAGAGGTAGTAAGAGATCTGTAGACCAAGTTTCCTTGTAATCGGTCAATGCGTTGTCAAGTGATGGCGACACACACACATACAGTAATGCCAATAGCTTGTTCTGCTCAATGGAATATTAACCTTGAGAATACCTGAACAATACAATTTCATTCTTAGTTAGAGAGACTGTTTTTGGACAAGAGGGAGATTTACCTAAATATGATCTTGAAATATATATTTAATTTATACAATCTGTGAAGCTATTCTACAGAGTTCAAAAGTTTATTTTACTGGAGCGTTAAAGTTATCATTATTCTCAAGTCTAAGCTAATGCACATTAATTATTTATTCATCTATTAAAACTGTTTAAGTCATTCTGTAGTAAAGATCTGAAGTTACAGTGAACATTTTATCTTGTGATTTTTCTGAAGCCATTATCAAATAAAGTAAGTAAGATGTATTTTAAATCCCTTATAAGTACAGTAATCGGAAACCATACACAGTTGTCCTTTCATTGCTTTGTTTGAAAAGTCAAATCCGTCCACTACACTATTCATTTTTTTTTTAAATGATCAGAAGTTTCCATTATGGCCAATAGATAATTATCAGAAAATTCAACAAAATGTATACATTTTTGGGAGTGTGGGCACAGCGTGTGTCTGACCAGTCGGCTGTAGGAGAAGCTTTGTCTCTTGACCGGCTTAATAACTTAAGTAATGCATCTTGAAAGTTATGTGCACTGCGGCACACCTCAAATTTATATTTATTCTACTCTCTCTAATACTACATTGGATAAATGAAGAGCAAACGAATGAAGTGATATCAGTGTTAATTAAGGCGAAGGTCAGATATCAGTGAGACTTTACCGTTAAGCTACTGGTTTCTCAAAATTTTGTTACTCTCACTGCCACAAGACCTTCAGAGGGGACCAAATTGATGGAGAGGTTGGGCCTGACTCAAGATGCCTCCAAGAATTATGCTCTTCTGTCCCGGACAGAAGAATTATGTTCTTCTGTCCCTCTCCTTAGCAGCTAATGTCTCCAGCTCAGTAATAGATTATTGCCCTTGGTCTGATCATAATTCAGTAGTGGTGAATTTTTTTTTCGTAAAACTTTTTTATTGGTCAATTGTTTAAACATTTACAAGTATTGCATATTATATGCTTACAATTTTAAGATTTCAGTAAGAACATTCACTCTGTGATCTTCAGTATTAGACTTCCATCCCATCTTCATTACATATGATAATGAATACAGATTATTGAGAGAGCTGTTAAACTTCACCTTGTCCATACAGAGTATATCATATTTAGCCAAGCACTTATTTTAATATGTTATTTTTGAGGATGCTCGGAGCATTTATTCGTGTCTCCTCATTCTCAAGAACAACATCACTTCACCTATCTATCAGATGACCGCTCAGGCCTTCGATAGGTTAACCTTTCTTATCTAATTAAGCTGTGCTGGCAGATTCTAAAGTTATCTCTTCCGAGAGGTTTATTAATATCAGCTTGATACATTTGTCTAAGACTTAATCTACAGGACTATAATAAAACTACAACTGGACTAATGCTACATTAACTCAAAAAAACAAAAACAAATACTTGATGGCCCCCTACCTCAATTGTGGATTGAGATGCTATTTATGATGATATTGCTCTCAATATAATGTTAAGCTTTGTCTATCTATTCCCTAACCAAGAGTTTGGAATGTTGAATTTATATGTGCTCCCCGACATTCTACTTCTAATGTTTTGCTCCATAAGTAAATTCCTTTGTACTGTGTATTTCAGCTGTGTTATGGAAAGTTGGTCTGCTGACTTCCAGTTAAAAGATATCATTGAGAGTGCCGAGAGAATTATATGTGAGAATTTGTTTAAGTGTTATCTGGGAGTTGAGGTCGTTTGACCAACTAAGGGCAAAACGCTGCAGAGGGGAAGGTGTAGTTGTCTGAAGAGTGTCATACCATGTCGATATATCTCCTCTATGTGGGCCTCTGAAGTTTAATAAGGTAAGTATCTGGGCAGGTAATTGGGGGATCTGTATGTTTTCAGTTCTGATCAGATGATATATTCTGTGGTAGGTAAAGAGTTGGGATTAAGGAAGTTTAAACTCTGTTTGAAGATTAGCAAAGGTTTTAACTGTGCACCCATCAAATAAGTCATTTAAGGATACTATATTATTCGTATACCATGCCTGTAAATGTATGTCTGGAATGAAGTGGCATAGAACTGAGTAGTGGTGAATTTTAAGCACTTTTGTGCTCCCTTTCAGTATGGCAATTAGCGGCTTAATGACAGTATAGCCATTGAGGAGTACTTTTGCTTTAATACTTCTGAGGTCCCCCCAGTAACCCTTTGGTAAGCTCATAAGCCAGTGCCCTGAGGCCTCTTCATTGGAAAGGCTATTGCTAATAAAAAGGCCAGAATGGAAGGTATTTTACAGTTGACTGCTGAGCTTGAGACATTGGGCCATATGCAATTCACTTTTTCACCTGAGTTTTCTCCTAGGAGATAATTTTTCATCTCCAATTTAAAATAACTTTCCAGCTTTTTTCAACTAAAAAAAGTACCAAAAAGTTTGTGAAAAGGTACTATCAACATAATTCTGAGTATTTTCTTGCTTGCTGGTGGCTTAAAAGGCATTTTATTGACAAGTTTAAAAATATCACCTAGGAGAAAACGCAGGAGAAAACATTAATTGCATATGGGCCACTGTATAAGAAACACAGCTACTCCTCTGACTCCACGTTGATTACCCTTATCCCTACCAAGCGGACTGAGCTGAACTTGTTACTTAATAATAAAAATGAGAAAGATTTTCTGAAAGCTAGATTTCTATTATTGGGTAATAACCACTGGCCTATGTTCGCATGAAAACTGAATTATTTTTATAAGCCTCCGCATGTTTACAAACTTAGAGATAGTAAAGGTCGCCTTGAGACCCTCCCACTCAGAGTGATTGATGTTTTTTGCACATTTTATACTTTGTTATTTAGTCAGTCGGCACCCATAGATGTCTCTCAGGTCTTGGCCTGGCTTACCTCTCTTAATCTCCCTAAGCTCTCAGGGGTACAATTATACACACTGAAAATGCCCATTAGCTCAGATGAATTGTCTGCTCTTATCAAAACCCTTAGGAATTAATCTGCCCCTGGCCCAGATGGATTTTCATCTGTATATTATAAGAAATTCTCACATATTTTGGGTCTACATTTGATGTCTTTATTCAATGTCTTCAAGGGAGGTTCTTTCTATTCTGAAATGTTAGCTGCTAACTTATCCCTCGTACCTTAACCGGGTCTTGATCACACGTCCCTTTCTAATTACTGCCCTATTTCGGTATTAAACAATGATCAATGCTCTATGCCCTAGGTTCTCAACGTGTGGTTCGCGTACCCCAGGGGGTACTTCTGATGGTTCCAGGGGGTACTCGGGCTTGATATACTTAACCATGAATTACAAATTTAGTATTTTAGAAAATGATAAATCTTATTTAAAACAAACCAAATTAGTATTTTAGCTAATTAAAAGCAATAGTAAATGCTTGGAAATTGTTTATAACCAATCATCATGTACTACAATTAAATATATATTTGTCAAGGCGTACTTGTGATAATGTTTACTATGCTAGGGGGTACTTGGTGAGTACTGAGATTTAAAAGGGGTACACACCAATAAAATGTTGAGAAACACTGCTCTATGCCATGCATCTGTGACCCCTATGCACCTCTCTCAGCACACCCTGTGGCAGCTGAAATTGGCAACAAGTTGCTTGTCGGCAATGTAGAGGGGGAGGGGCATCCCTTGCAGGAGAAGCACTCCTGCAAAATGCCCACTTGGGCGTTAGGAAAGCCCCTTACCCAGCTCTAACTTGCCAGCTATGCTTATCCCGCCCCTTCTACATTCTGGCATGCCTTTCCCCCACCTCCCTGCTCTGTGTCGAGACACACAGAGCCAGAACTGCAGCAACGTGACCCCAGGGGTCGCGGCTATGATAATTCATGTTACGTGATCCGGCCAGTTGCTCGGATCAGGCAGCATGTTTTTTTTTAAAATTTCCACCTTAGGTTTACTTTAAGCAAATGTTGCCATTTGTGGTGATCTCACAAAGGTTTCAATCATTGCCCTCTCTGCACATAGATTCGCCTGCTTTCATGGACCACAATCGAAAACCAGCAGGCAGAGAGCAGGGTCATAGACAAGCGTTATAGTCCACTAAGAAAAAGAGAGATGTATGGCACTCCCTATGCAAGCTGTAGTGACAGGTGTAAACAGAGATAAACAGATACTCTCACCACTTCCACCACAATCTCCTACTGTTTGCTGAACGGACGTGTGCTCAACGGATGTGACTGTAGAAGGAAGAGTCCATAAATACGATCATCAGAAGAAAAAGAAGACTCCGGGCACCTTCTGTCAATTTTATTGTGCCAAATATTGCGTCATACAGCGGAATGTGAGATCCATGCCATACTCAATCACGTCTTAGGGCCAGGATGGTGGCAGTGAGAAAGAGGTATGGGTGGCGGGCACCAATGTGGGGCTTGCTGTTGGCCGCTTCGCGTCACACCAGACGCTTGGTCTTGCTGCGTTCCACGAACTAAGGCGAAAAGCTGACATTCGGTATTACGCGGTGGTAGCCCCAACCCACAGACAAGCATTGCCTATACATACACAATCAAATTGCTTTCCAGCATGAGTCCACATGGAGATACTTCTGAAAAAAAAACAGTTGTTTTTTTTTTGCCCTTTGCTCTATGCAAATATACAATATTTCTACATTAGCACACACAGGCAGATTCAGATGCAATGTATACGCAAATGTTCAGTTAATAGCCTATAAAAGAGATTAATCCAAAGCAGAAGTAATGTCAGATTCCTAAGTGGTCTTCTTCACATAATGCAGTACTGAACATTCTGTATAGCTTCACTGTTTAATCCCGGATGCTCCCACATACAGTTTTGCCATTCTCTGTTTGTATTCTGTTACAGAATAGCATTACACTTTTTGGGTCATGTGCTAATCCAATCCCACTTAAATATTTTTTTTTTGCTTTCATCCACCAAGGCTCACAACTATACACTGGCCCGATTTGCGGCAGTTTCGACAGCAGATTCGATCACTGGGATCGAATCTGCTGCCAATCGTTCGCGCAACACGCACCCGCCGATCCGATTTCCTCCCGAAATCGGATCGGTCCGTCGATCGCGCCGTGCGGGAAATTACCCTCGATCGCCCGCGGGTAGGGAGCGCGTCGCTAGCGGCGGCCGATCCGATCAGGTATACATTACCTGAGGCTGGCTCCCGGGCATCCCGTCCGTCACTGCTCCCGTCATGGCACCTCCGGCATCCTCGTATAACTTCCGCTGTCATGCCAGTGACAGCGGAAGTACAACTAGAGGGCGCTCTATTTGAACTTCCGCTGTCACTGGTGTGATAGCTTAAGTTCTATGCGGATGCCGGAGCCGGAGGTGCCACATGACGGGGACATCACGCCCGGGAGCCAGCCTCAGGTAATGTATACCGGCGGGGGGAGCGGCGGCAGCACCACCACAACAGATTGTGATCGGTTTCAGGCTGAAATCGATTCACAATCTGTTTGCAGGAAAGGCAGCCATACGATCCCTCTCTGATCAGATTCGATCAGATAGGGATCTGTCAGCTGGTCGATCTGATGGCACATCGACCAGTGTATGGCTGCCTTAAGTGTGAGTAAAACATTTTTCACTGGGCATTTCTAGTGATTAGTCCTTTCAGAAGAAAGATGTCTAATTAATGGCACATTATTCTTTGGATAAACAAAGAAAATTAACTTGTTAAAGGGAAGCTCTGAGATTAGCTGCTGTCTGACAAAGCTAAGGCTGCCTTGCAGTGCCCACAGTGTGCCCGATGCAATCCTGACTCTTCTTCAACATACACTGCTGTAGCTGTATACTTAGTGACGTTCAAAGCGGGATTCATCCTTTTTCCGCAGCTAGGCCAATTTTCTTCTGAATCTACTTACTGTGCTCTCCATTTGCATTTTCTTTTCCATGTCCAGCCTTCCCCTTGGGTGGGAGGTGCCCAATGCCTTGGCCTATGTGGCCTTTCAAGAAATCAGGCATGGTGACATTCCTGTCCTCAGTTCAGCAACTCAAAGCTATCAGGAATGGGAAAACAAGAGCTCTTCCATCAAGTGCAAAAGTTTCCCCAGATCACAAATCTTTATTATAGATAATCAAAAACTATATAAAAAAAATACAATCACTCCCATAAATAGTCAAAACAACCCCCACTAGAAGGCACACAAATTAAATAAACATAGATTACCATTTACTCTGCTCCCTGTTATGTTCTGATTGCAACTTCCGGGTTACTGAGGCTTGGGTTTGCAGATGCTACTGCACCCCTACCGATTCAGTAAAACTTATCCCTGCTATAATGCATACATCCTGTGAGAGAATCAACATAAAGTAGAAAGTAACCTCTTTGTGAAACAAATAATATAGAAGGTATAGATGGATAATTATGTATCTTGTATATTGGTGTACACTATTGTCTGTATTATTAACCACTTCACCACTGAGGGGTTTTACCCCCTGACCACCAGAGCAATTTTCACCTTTCAGCGCTCCTTCCATTCATTCGTCTAAAACTTTATTATTACTTATCCCAATGAAATGAACTATATCTTGTTTTTTTCACCACCAATTAGGCTTTCTTTAGGTAGGACATTATGCCAAGAATTATTTTATTCTAAATGTGTTTTAATGGGGAAATAGGAAAAAATGTGGGAAAAAAATTATTATTTTTCAGTTTTCGGCCATTATAGTTTTTAAATAAAGCATGCTACTGTAATTAAAACCCATGAAATGTATTAACCCATTTGTCCCGGTTATAAAACCATTTAAATTATGTCCCTATCACAATGTTTGGCGACAATATTTTATTTGGAAATAAAGGTGCATTTTTTTCAGTTTTGCATCCATCCCGAATTACAAGCCCGCAGTTTATAAAGTAACAGTGTTATACCCTCTTGACCTAAATATTTAAAAAGTTCAGTCCCTAAGCTAACTATTTATGTTTTTTTTTATTGTATTTTTTTTTTTTTAATTACAAAAAAAAAATAAAAAATTGGGGAGTGTGGGAGGTAATGAGTTAATTTATTGTGTAAATGTAATGTTTGAATATGTAAAATGCTTTTAGGGTGTAGTTTACTATTTGGCCACAAGATGGCCACAGAGTGTTTGTTTACATGCGACCTGTAAGCGTCCGGAAGGACGCTTACAGGAAGCAGTAGGAGGCTGGGAGACTCACAATGATCTCGCTGTTTCTAAAAGAAGCAGCAGATCATTGCGGGGGCTAGATCAACGAACGGGAATGGATTTTCCCGTTCATTGATCTCCGGCCGAGCGGGCGGCGGCGTGCACGAGCGGCGGGTGCGCGCGCACGAGCGGTGGGAGCGCGGACAGCGGCGGTAGCGCGGAAGGTACGGATTTCTCCGTCCCTGGTTTTTTAGGGGGGAAAAAAGGGGCGGAGAAATTCGTACCGCTGGGGGTAAAGTGGTTAAGTACCCCATGTTCGTTTCTTACTTTGTACAGCGCCACGGAATGTGTTGGCGCTTTATAAATCAATAATAATATTAATAATAATATATGGGGGGAAAAAGTGCTAGAGCTTGAATTACTTAGGATAATAACACCATATCAGTGCCATGACAGGTTAAATATACACATCTACAAGTTATATTCTCAATGATTTGTCCATAAATTGGGTAGGTATAAGGAGACACAGAGTACATGCAAAACAGAAATTCCAGTAGGTCATAATCAAAAGGGAGGGCTGTATTTGTTTCCAGGCAAAACAACCTCCAGCAATTTTAGATATGCACTGTTAGGTTTTCAGGTGAGAGGAGAATCATTTATTTATTTTGTGTTACAGCTCCAAGAACAAAGGGGCCATCTTTAAACACAAAGGGATACCTGAGAAACAAGTCATTGATATTAAGGGCCCATTCACACTTAAAAAGCGCAAAAACAGTAACGCCTAGCGCTACCGTTTTGTGCGGCTGATTTTACCGTGATTAGCGTAGTAAAATCACTGTACACTTCCACGATTCCTGACGATCGCGATCAGCGCTTGATTAAGCACTGTACCGCGGTCGCTCGAGAATTGCGGCAAAATGCTGCAGGCAACACGTTTCACAATTGCTGTTAATTGCGGAATGCCTACAACTGGCGGCAATCGCGGCAGTGAAATCACTGCCATTCAGTTATAATTGCGCTAGCGCTTTAAAAAGTGCAAACGCTTCGACGATTAGCGAGAATTACCCGCTAATCACCCTAGTGAGAACGGGCCCTAATGCTGGGAATACACGGTTTGTTTTTGAGGTGATTAGATGCTTCGATAGATAATTTCCGACACATCCGATCTCCCTTTCGATCCTTTTGCCGCTCGATTTCTGATAGAAGTGAACGGAAAAAGATAAGAAAAACGAGCGGAAGATAAGAGAATCGACTGCAGAATCAAGTGGCAAAAACGATCAAGAGGAGAATCGAGTATATTCCCAGCATTACACAACAGGAGTTGAGAAAATAGTCAATTTATCTTACTCTAGGAGTAAGGGCCTACTTGCACTGGGGTCCCGCATCTGTGCACAGCTATAGGGATTTGGATGCATACTGTGGAAAACTGCAAGCCTAATAATGGAATAGGCAGAGTTTCCCCTGGATGAATTGAATGCGGGGAAATGCTGCAGTAGTAGAAATGGGCACAAAATAATAAAATTAGGAGAATGCTTTTATTTCCCACATCCTGAAATTCTCTTTTAACCTCTTGCCGCCCTGTCATGCCGATGGGCGTGGCCGCGGCGGCAGCCCCAGGACCGCCTAACGCCAATTGGCGTAAAGTCCTGGGGCTCTGTTTTTCAGGAGATCGCGCGCAGGCTGCGCACGCATCTCCTGCTTGGGGGGCGGAGCTCGCTATTGCCGCTCGGGAGACTGTTAGACGGCACGATCGCCGTCTACTTACATGGTGCAGCGCTGCGATCAGCAGCAGCGCTGCACTGGGGACAGCCGTGTCACGCGGCTGTCCCCCTGGGGGACAAGAGAGCGATCGGCTCTCATAGGCAGAAGCCTATGACAGCCGATCGCCATAATTGGCTGGCTGGGGGGAGGGAGGGATGAAATTTAAAGAAACAGTGTTTTTTTATTAAAAAAAACACTGATAAAAATATTTATTAAAAAAAAAAAATACACATGGGGGGAGCGATCAGACCCCACCAACAGAGAGCTCTGTTGGTGGGGAGAAAAGGGGGGGGGGGGGAATCACTTCTGTGCTGTGTTGTGCGGCCCTGCAGCTTGGCCTTAAAGCTGCAGTGGCCAATTTTACCAAAAATGGCCTGGTCACTAGGGGGGTTTAGCCCTGCTGTCCTCAAGGAGGTTAAGAGTTCCTCCACTTTAGTATAAAATAATCTATATAAAGGTGCCCACTGACGATACAATTTTGGCGAATGACCAACCTTCAGATCCGGTAATTGAGATTGGAAGGAAACGATAAGTAATAAAACCAATCTAATATTTTCAGATAGCATTGATCTGAAAAATATGTCAATCATCCAATTGCTTAAATTATCATTTGTGTTTGATTGACACCATCAACACTATCCGATTTGATCTATTAAAAGGTCAATATTTTGCTGAATTGTATAGTTAATTAGAGATGGCCCGAACGGTTCGCCGGCGAAACGATTCGCGTGAACATCGGTGGTTCGCATTTGCGGTGAACTGCAAACTAGATGCGAGTTCGACCCACCCCCTATACTACATCATTAGGGTAAACTTTGACCCTCTACATCACAGTCAGCAGACACATGGTAGCCAATCAGGCTGCACTCCCTCCTGGAGACCCCCACCCTGTATAAAAGCAGGAGTGTCGGCCATTTCCTCACTCTGTGTTCTGCGTAGATAGAGAGAGAAGGGAGAGAGGTTGCTGCACAGATTAGGGAAAGCTTAGTTAGGCTCTTGTTAGGCTTGTTAGCTTGCTCCTTGCTGATACTTATTGCTAAAAAGCACCCCACAACAGCTCTTTTGAGAGCTATTGTTGTTCTTGTGATCTGTTTTTTTTTTGTGTGGCCCACTGACACTTGCATTTACAGCCCTGTCAGTCGCAGCCGGCCCTTGGTAATTCCTACTGTGCCACTGCCAGGCCCAGCACATTCAGTGCCTACCTTTTCACTGAACATGTGTGACAGCTGCACATTTGTAATACCAGTCACTGCATACCTGTTCACGGTACCTGTGTGTGGCAGCTGCACATTTGTAATACCAGTCACTGCATACCTGTTCACGGTACCAGTGTGTGTGACAGCGGCACATTGTATTGATACCGGTCACTGCATACCTGTTCAGTGCACCTGCGTTACAGCACACAGTGTTATATTATATACCAGTCACTGCATATCTGTTCACGGTACCTGTGTGTGTGACAGCTGCACATTTGTAATACCAGTCACTGCATAACTGTTCACTGCACCTGTGTGACCGCACGCAGTGTTATATTATATACCAGTCACTGCATACCTGTTCACGGTACCTGTGTGTGTAACAGCTGCACATTTGTAATACCAGTCACTGCATACCTGTTCAGTGCACTTGCGTGACAGCACTCAGTGTTATATACCAGTCACTGCATAACTGTTCACTGCACCTGTGTGTGTGACAGCTGCACATTTGTAATACTATTCACTGCATACCTGTTCACTGCACCTGTGTGACCGCACGCTGTTTTATATACCAGTCCGTGCATACCTGTTAACTGCACCTGTGTGACAGTTGCACATTGTATTGTAATACCAGTCACTGCATACCTTTCACTGCACCTGTGTGACTGCACATTGTATTAGTCAAGTCAGTGCATACCTTTCACTTCATCCCTCCGATATGGACAAAATAGGCAGAGGCAGACCCAGAGGCAGGCCACGCGGCAGGTCTGTTCCAGGTCGTGCTGACGTGATTTCGTGTGGCCCTGGACCAAAGTACAGTGCTCAGAAGAAGGCACGTGCCATCAACTCCCAAGATTGTCAGGACGCAGTTGACTATTTAACACAGAACACCTCATCTTCCGCAGCCACCAGTGCTACCACAAGCACCACATTCGCTACATTTGACACTTCGCAGGAGTTATTTGGTGGGGAATTAACTGATTCACTGCAATTATTGTTACAACAAGATGAAGGCGCTAAGCAAGTTACAACACCTCATATGTCTGAGTTAGGTGGCACTATGGACATAAGGTGTGGGGGGAGGATGAAGAAGTACCTGCTGTTGGTGCAGTTTTGGAGGTGTCTGATGCAAGCGAAGCTGGGGAGGATGATTATGATGCTTATTATATTAAAATGATATCAGCGCTTTGCAGGTCTTATCTGTGTGGGTATTCAGTGCATCACTATACAACACACCATTTCCATATCTGAACTATAATTTATAACAACCTAAAGAAAAGATTCTAAAAACATATACCAACTTCTGCAAAGGACCTAGATTACTGGTCCTAAAGTGTCTCCACTATTCTATCAGATAATGCACTAGACCAGTATATGAACCCTAATCACAAAAGCTGGTGAGCCCATCAATGCATAAATACCAAATGGCCTAGTACTCAAGACCCAACCTTTATAAGTTCTTAAAGTTATTAATTGAGAACAAATTATTCAGCAACCATTCCGATGTTCCATAATTTCACCTGCAAATGTCCAGGTTTAAAAGTCCTAAATTAAAAAAAGTCCTAAATTCATAAAAAATCCTAAATAAGCAAATATTGGTGCTTAATACATCATCAGGCGTTATCCTTTTTATGAAAAACGATTGTGCTCACCAAACTAAGATGCCAATCATGACAGTTGGCAGTCAGCGTGTGTGGTCCAGCCAGTTTATCTCATCCGATCCTCCCATATACCTCCAGCCGTGTTGAGACCATACATGGAAGGAAAGAAAAGGAGAAAGCCTCTATGGCGCAGTAAGTTTGTAACTTCTCACCACAAAGTGCTCATCACATATAACCTCGCATACTGTGTCCCAGCACCATAGACTCCTCCACATGCAGGCACTCCCAGACTGAGATACTAGCCCCTTACCGAATAATATGGCTGACCCGGCAAGACCAGCATAAGTGTTTGTTCAGCAGCTTGAATCTCTTTGCACAGTATAAGTAGCCTCACAGCACCTTAAACTCAGACAGATATTTGCATAGCGTAATACCGTTTATTCCAAATAAAAAGTATAAAAATTGCACTCACAAAACTTGGTTAAAATGCACATATCAGTAAAACATCCACGTGGTTCAGCGTCTCCCTCTGTGGTTAGGCTCCGCACAACTAGTTTCGTAGTTTCGTCATGAATGACTTATGATGATGATGATGATTATGATGATATGGATGCCAATAGAGGAGATAAATAGGGGGGCAGTTCAGAAGGGGAGTCAGAGAGGAGTAGGAGGAGACGAGTTGCTGAAAGAAGCAGGGGGAGCTTGTCGTCAGAAACAGCTCATGGCAGTGTCAGGCGCCATGTATCGCTACCTATGGACAGCCAGCCAACATGCCCTTAAACGTCAGCTGCTGACGCCACCATAGTGCCATCACCCCAGGGCTCAGCGGTGTGGAAATTTTTTGTGTGTCTGCCTCAGATGAGAGCAATGCTATCTGTATTCTCTGCCACCAAAAATTGAGCCTTGGAAAGGCCAAGACCTGCGTAGGGACAACTGCCTTACGAAGGCACATGACGAGAAATCACAAACTGCAATGGGAAGACCACCTGAGGAAAAGCAGCACACAAAAGAAAAGCCACCCTCCTTCTCCTCTTCCTCCTTCAGGTGCATTATCTTCAGCCGCTTTCTCCCTTGCACCTTCACAGCCACCCTCCTCCACTCCGCCTCTCACCTTGAGTGGTTCCTGCTCCTCTGCCCACAGCAGCAGCCAGGTGTCCGTGAGGGAAATCTTTGAGCGGAAGAAGCCAATGTCTGCCAGTCAACCCCTTGCCCGGTGTCTGACAGCTGGCTTGGTGGAATTGTTCACCAGCTGGTGGACTCTGAGGCCTTCAGAAAAACTTGTAGCGATTGGGACACCGCAGTGGAAGATACCAGGCCGCAATTATTTCTCAAAAAAGGTGATACCCAAACTGTACCATGAAGTTGAAAGGCAAGTGGTGTCATCTCTGGAACACAGCGTTGGGTCAAGGGTCCATCTGACCACGGATGCCTGATCTGCAAAGCACGGTCATGGCAGGTACATTACTTACACAGCCCATTGGGTCAACCTGGTGACAGCTGGCAATCAGGGAGTATGTGGATGTGCAGCAGACATAGTTGTGACACCTACACGGCTTGCAAGCAGGCCTCTTGCCACCTCCTCTTCTTCTTCTCCTACTCCTTCTGCTACATTCTCTTTGCTGTCGTCGTCCTCCTCCTCGGCTGAGTGGCAGTGCGACTCTACTGGTGCTGCGATCTCCTCTCCAGCTACACAGCCCCAGCTCCCCAGGGCCTATGCTGCATGCCAGGTACGACGGTGTCACACCATCTTAGACATGTCTTAACTCAAAGCGGAGAGTCACACTGGAGCAGCTCTCCTGGCTGCTCTTAACAAACAGGTGGATCAGTGGCTGACCCCGCACCAACTGGAGATCGGCAACATGGTGTGTGACAACGGCAGCAATCTGATTTCGGCTTTGAATTTGGGAAAGTTGACACATGCACCCTGCATGGCACATGTGCTGAATCTAATAATTCAGAGATTTGTGTGTAAGTACCCAGGCTTACAGGTCATCCTGAAGCAGTCCAGGAAGGTGCGTCGGCATTAGTGGTGCTCAAATACCCCTTTTTAAAATTCGAGTTTGGTCGAATTCGAATAGTAAATTATTCGAGGTCAGTCGAATATTCGAGTCGAATAAATTTTACTATTCGATTCGACCTCGGACTTCGAGCTCACTATTCGAGTCGGTATTCGAGCTCATTATTCGAGCTGACTATTCGAATTGGCCTTAAAAAGCTTCCCAACACTTGTTTTGAGGGTGAATGATGCAAGAAACATATTTTTTTCCAAGTAACAACAGCAAGTGATTATGTGGGGATGTTCCTTTAAAAAAAAAAAAGGTGAAAAGAGAAGTTGTGTCCAGAATTTTGTTCAGTACTGTATATACTTCTTCTTCTTCTTCTTCTTCTTCTTTATCTTCTATATCTTCTTCTTCTTCTTCTATATCTTCTTCTTCTTCTTCATCTTCTTCTTCTTCATCTTCTTCTTCTTCTTCTTCATCTTCTTCATCTTCATCTTCTTCATCTTCATCTTCTTCATCTTCTTCTTCATCTTCTTCATCTTCTTCATCTTCATCTTCTTCTTCATCTTCTTCATCTTCATCTTCTTCATCTTCTTCTTCATCTTCTTCATCTTCTTCATCTTCATCTTCTTCATCTTCATCTTCTTCATCTTCTTCTTCATCTTCTTCATCTTCTTCATCTTCATCTTCTTCATCTTCTTCTTCATCTTCTTCATCTTCTTCATCTTCATCTTCTTCATCTTCTTCTTCATCTTCTTCATCTTCTTCATCTTCATCTTCTTCATCTTCTTCTTCATCTTCTTCGTCTTCTTCATCTTCATCTTCTTCATCTTCTTCATCTTCTTCATCTTCATCTTCTTCATCTTCTTCTTCATCTTCTTCATCTTCTTCATCTTCATCTTCTTCATCTTCTTCATCTTCATCTTCTTCATCTTCTTCTTCATCTTCTTCTTCTTCTTCTTCTTCTTCTTCTTCTTCTTCTTCTTCTTCTTCTTCTTCTTCTTCTTCTTCTTCATCTTCTTCATCTTCTTCTTCTTCTTCTTCTTCTTCATCTTCTTCTTCTTCATCTTCTTCTATATCGTCTTCTTCTTCACTTATTTCTCTTTTCATTTTTTTTTTTAAAGAAATGCAGCTATTTTTGAGCGTA
The DNA here is from genome assembly GCF_040937935.1 of Hyperolius riggenbachi. Lineage (NCBI taxonomy): Eukaryota > Metazoa > Chordata > Amphibia > Anura > Hyperoliidae > Hyperolius > Hyperolius riggenbachi. The sequence continues at coordinate 251,350,560 of NC_090650.1, forward strand.
ACAACAAATAGCTGGTGGCGCACGCATGTTGGAAGCGCCATTGTATGTGCTCCCTGGCAGTGGAAACACACAGACAGCAGGAGGTAAATTCAGCAGCAGGAGGAGGAGGATGAGTGTGTGGCAGCATGCAGTCAATGAGGCAGGCAGCGTGACATAATAGCCCTGGTACCTAGCGGTGATACCAGGGCTGTAAATAAACACAACAGGAGGTCCCAGACAGCGGTCGTGCAGCCCACATTGTGTCCAATACACAACTGGGACAACACAGTTTTCAACCCGGGCACCTCAGAAACATTAAACCTTTTTTTGTAATGGTTTTGTAGTTTTGGTTTTACAACCAATTACACAGATATATAGCTATTGTTTGACGTAATAGCTGGTGGCAGAGTGGCAGCAGAAGGTAAATCTGTGTACCCTGGCGGTGGGAAACACAGACAGACAGCAGCAGCAGCAGGAGGAGGAATGGAGGAGTAATTATGTGAGCAGCTATTGTTTGACGTAATAGCTGGTGGCAGTGTGGCAGCAGAAGGTAATTCTGTGTACCCTGGCAGTGGGAAACACAGACAGACAGCAGCAGCAGGAGGAATGGAGGAGTAGTGTGAGTGTGGCAGCAGGTAGGCAGCGTGACATAATAGCCCTGGTACCTAGCGGTGATACCAGGGCTGTAAATAAACACAACAGGAGGTCCCAGACAGCGGTCGTGCAGCCCACATTGTGTCCAATACACAACTGGGACAACACAGTTTTCAACCCGGGCACCTCAGAAAAATTAAACCTTTTTTGTAATGGTTTTGTAGTTTTGGTTTTACAACCAATTACACAGATATATAGCTATTGTTTGACGTAATAGCTGGTGGCAGAGTGGCAGCAGAAGGTAAATCTGTGTACCCTGGCGGTGGGAAACACAGACAGACAGCAGCAGCAGCAGGAGGAGGAATGGAGGAGTAATTATGTGAGCAGCTATTGTTTGACGTAATAGCTGGTGGCAGTGTGGCAGCAGAAGGTAATTCTGTGTACCCTGGCAGTGGGAAACACAGACAGACAGCAGCAGCAGGAGGAATGGAGGAGTAGTGTGAGTGTGGCAGCAGGTAGGCAGCGTGACATAATAGCCCTGGTACCTAGCGGTGATACCAGGGCTGTAAATAAACACAACAGGAGGTCCCAGACAGCGGTCGTGCAGCCCACATTGTGTCCAATACACAACTGGGACAACACAGTTTTCAACCCGGGCACCTCAGAAAAATTAAACCTTTTTTTGTAATGGTTTTGTAGTTTTGGTTTTACAACCAATTACACAGATATATAGCTATTGTTTGACGTAATAGCTGGTGGCAGAGTGGCAGCAGAAGGTAAATCTGTGTACCCTGGCGGTGGGAAACACAGACAGACAGCAGCAGCAGCAGGAGGAGGAATGGAGGAGTAATTATGTGAGCAGCTATTGTTTGACGTAATAGCTGGTGGCAGTGTGGCAGCAGAAGGTAATTCTGTGTACCCTGGCAGTGGGAAACACAGACAGACAGCAGCAGCAGGAGGAATGGAGGAGTAGTGTGAGTGTGGCAGCAGGTAGGCAGCGTGACATAATAGCCCTGGTACCTAGCGGTGATACCAGGGCTGTAAATAAACACAACAGGAGGTCCCAGACAGCGGTCGTGCAGCCCACATTGTGTCCAATACACAACTGGGACAACACAGTTTTCAACCCGGGCACCTCAGAAAAATTAAACCTTTTTTTGTAATGGTTTTGTAGTTTTGGTTTTACAACCAATTACACAGATATATAGCTATTGTTTGACGTAATAGCTGGTGGCAGAGTGGCAGCAGAAGGTAAATCTGTGTACCCTGGCGGTGGGAAACACAGACAGACAGCAGCAGCAGCAGGAGGAGGAATGGAGGAGTAATTATGTGAGCAGCTATTGTTTGACGTAATAGCTGGTGGCAGTGTGGCAGCAGAAGGTAATTCTGTGTACCCTGGCAGTGGGAAACACAGACAGACAGCAGCAGCAGGAGGAATGGAGGAGTAGTGTGAGTGTGGCAGCAGGTAGGCAGCGTGACATAATAGCCCTGGTACCTAGCGGTGATACCAGGGCTGTAAATAAACACAACAGGAGGTCCCAGACAGCGGTCGTGCAGCCCACATTGTGTCCAATACACAACTGGGACAACACAGTTTTCAACCCGGGCACCTCAGAAAAATTAAACCTTTTTTTTTTTTTTATGGTTTTTGGTTTTACAACCAATTTAGCTATTTTTTGACGTAATAGCTGGTGGCAGAGTGGCAGCAGAAGAAGGTAATTCTGTGTACCCTGGCAGTGGGAAACACAGACAGACAGCAGCAGCAGGAGGAGGAATGGAGGAGTAGGCGAGCAGCTATTGTTTGACGTAATAGCTGGTGGCAGAGTGGCAGCAGAAGGTAAATCATCTGTGTACCCTGGCAGTGGGAAACACAGACAGACAGCAGCAGCAGCAGCAGGAGGAGGTATGGAGGAGCAGTGTGAGTGTGGCAGCAGGTAGGCAGCGTGACATAATAGCCCTGGTACCTAGCGGTGATACCAGGGCTGTAAATAAACACAACAGGAGGTCCCAGACAGCGGTCGTGCAGCCCACATTGTGTCCAATACACAACTGGAACAACACAGTTTTCAACCCGGGCACCTCAGAAAAATTAAACCTTTTTTTTTTTTAATGGTTTGTTTGGTTTTGGTTTTGCAACCAATATAGCTATTGTTTGACGTAATAGCTGGTGGCAGAGTGGCAGCAGAAGAAGGTAATTCTGTGTACCCTGGCAGTGGGAAACACAGACAGACAGCAGAAGGGCAGTACACAGCAGCCCACTGTAGGTGTAAAATGTGTGGCTGCAGGCGACGTAATAGTCAAAGTGAACCAGGCTGGCTTAGTGAGCAGGAGCCAGGAGGTGGTAAAGGGTGGTAAGGCACATTAACGATGGTTCCGGCAGCCAGTTCATGTCCCCCTCTCGCCGACAACAGGGGCCAGGAACTCGCCTTCCACCCACGCCTGGTTCATCTTCAGAAACGTCAGTCTGTCCACAGACTTGTGAGACAGACGTGAGCGTTTCTCGGTGACCACGCCACCAGCTGCACTGAAGCAGCGCTCGGACAGCACGCTGGAAGGGGGGCAGGACAGCACTTCCAGGGCGTACTGCGCTAGCTCGCTCCAGATCTCCATGCGCTTGACCCAATACTCCATGGGATCAACAGGGGCATCGCTGTCAAGCCCGCTGTACGACCCCATGTAGTCAGCCACCATGCGGGTCAGGCGCTGGCTGTGACCGGAGGAGGATGCTGCTGCATGCATCTCCTCTCTAGTCACTGCTGCCGGAGCCTCTACAGTCCTGTAGAGCTCGTGGCTGAGAGACAGCAGGTCTGTGGGGCGCTTGCTGCTGCTGGATGCAGGTACCTGCTGCTGCCTCTGTGCTGGCTGCTGGACAGTGGGGGTGGAAGGCTGGGGGAAGGCTTCCTCCAAGCGCTCAACAAGGGCCTGCTGCAAGCTCCTTATTTGTTGCGCTGGGTCTCCTCCTGCAGGCGGCAGGAACTGGCTCAACTTCCCCTTGAGGCGTGGGTCCAACATCATGCTGATCCAGATGTCCTCCCTCTGCTTCATCTGGATCACCCTGGGGTCCCTGCGCAGGCACGTCAGCATGTGCGCTGCCATTGGGAAGAGGCGGGCCACGTCTGCTGGCACATCGACGTCAGTGCTGTCCTCATCCTCCTCCTCTGCCGCCTCATCCTCTCTCCACCCCCGCACCAACTCAGCTGCGCTGTGCTGATCCCCCTCATCAGCAGCCAGGTCAGGGACCTCCACCAAGTCCTCCTCCACCTCCCCCTCAGAGGTGGACTGCGCAGCTGGTTGCCGCTCCTGCTGGTCCAAGGCTGCCGCTCCCTGTTCCAGCAAAGCATCGAGGGCCCTGTTCAGCAGAGAAACCACAGGCACCCACTCGCAGACCATAGCATGGTCCCTGCTCACCATGTTTGTGGCCTGCAGGAAGGGAGCCAGCACAAAGCACACCTGCTGCATGTGCCTCCAGTCATCATCGGGGACGATGGACGGGATGTTGCTGGTCTTGTCCCTTCTCTGAGCTGCGGAAACAGTGGCCAGGGCAAGGTACTGTTTGACAGCGTGCCTCTGTTCAACCAGACGCTCCAACATCGCCAGGGTGGAGTTCCAGCGAGTCGGAACGTCAAGGATCAGCCGATGGCGTGGCAGATCCAGCTCCTTTTGCACGTCTTCCAGGCTCGCACAGGCTGCAGCCGAGCGCCGGAAGTGACGCACAACATTCCTTGCCGTTTCCAGCAGTTCGCCCATCCCCTGGTAGGTGCGCAGGAACTTCTGCACCACCAGGTTCAGCACGTGGGCAAGACAGGGGATGTGGGTCAGGCTTCCCCTGTCTATGGCAGCAACCAGATTGGCCCCATTGTCGGACACCACCTCTCCGACTCTGAGGCCTCTGGGGGTCAGCCAAATCCTCTCCTGCTCCTGGAGTTTGGCCAACACGTGGGCTGCCGTCAGCTTGGTCTTGCCAAGGCTGACCAAGTGCAGCAGCGCTTGGCAGTGGCGGGCCTTCACGCTGCTGCTGAGGCGGGGGGTTTGGCCAGGTGTGGCGGAGGATGGCAGAGGATCGGAGGAACCCGCTGCAGTTCCCCTGACCCTGCGGGGTGGCACCACCCACTGTGTTGCTGCTGCTGCTGCTGTGCCCGCTGCTGCTCTCCCATCCTCACCCCCTTCCACCAAGCTGACCCAGTGGACAGTGAAGGACAGATAGCGGCCTGTCCCGAAGCGGCTGCTCCAGGAGTCCATGGTGACGTGGACCCTTTCACCAACCGCGTGCTCCAGCCCTCGCTCCACATTGGCCATCACAAAGCGGTGCAGTGCAGGAATGGCCTTGCGGGCGAAGAAGTGTCTGCTGGGGAGCTGCCAGTCTGGGGCTGCGCAAGCAAGCAGCGCCCGCATGTCGCTCCCCTCCTGCACGAGCGTGTACGGCAGGAGTTGGGAGCACATGGCCCGTGCCAGCAAGCCGTTCAGCTGCCGCACGCGACGGCTGCTGGGAGGCAGAGCCCTAACCACCCCCTGGAAGGACTCGCTCAAAAGGCTCTGGCGTGGCCTTTTGCTGACACGGGAATCAGCAGACACAGCGGAGGAGGCCACTGAGGACTGGCTGCCAGAACAGGCCTCAGTGTCGGCGGCAGGAGTTGCAGAGGGGGGAGGAGCAGTGCGTTTCCGCACTCCTGCTGGTGCTGCTGGAGGAGCAGGAGGGCGGGTGGCTGCTGTTGCTGCTGCTGCTGCTGAAGGCTGTGCAGTGATGGGTGTGGTGCCACTGCCAGCACCAGATGCCTTCAGCCTCTGGAACTCCTCATGCTGGTGGAAATGTTTAGCCGCAAGGTGGCTGATGAGCGAGCTGGTGCTGAACTTTAAGGGGTCTGCACCTCTGCTCAACTTCCGCTGACAGTGGTTGCAAGTGGCGTACTTGCTGTACACAGTGGGCATGGTGAAAAAGCGCCAGATTGGTGACAGAAACATCCCCCTACGGCATGGAAGCGCTGCTGCCTGTCTCCCTGTGGTGGTTGGGGGGGGGGGGCTTGGGTGCGGCTGGTGGTGGTACTGGCTGATGCTGCTGCTGCTGCTGCTGAGCCTGAGACACCAGCAGGCTGTGGGACGCTGCCAATGCTTGCAATGATGCGCCTCCTTGCAAGGCCCACAAGCGCATCCTCCTCCTCCTCCGAGCTGCTGAGGACGACATCCCCTGGAGGTGGTGGCACCCAGTCTCTGTCTGTCACCGGGTCATCACCATCATCCTCCCCCTCCTGAAACATGTCCTGCTGGGATGATGACCCCCCAAACTCCTCTCCTGATGCATGGATGGGCTGCTTGACTGTCGCCACAGTCTTGCTGTCCAATCCCTCATCCCCCAAAGTGCCCATCAGCATCTCCTCCTCAAAATCGCCAACAACAGCAGACAATTGACTCATCATGCCTGGGGTCAAAAGAGTGCTGAATGACAGGTCGGCGACTGACGGTGAACTGGCCTCCTCCACAGACCCTGCTGGGCGGCTGCTGCGAACAGGGGTGGTGGTGGTGGTGGTGGTGGTGAGGGTGGAGGCCTCGGATGCAGAGCTGATGGCGGGCTGCTCATCCTCCGTCATGAGTTGCACCACAGTGTCTGCATCCTTTTCCTCAATGGGACGTTTCCGACCCGGCTGGAGGAAAATCGGAGCAGGTGCTACACGCTGCTGCTGCTGTGTCTCTGCAGCGTGAGTTGCAGATGCTCCTGCTGGGCGGCGCCCAAGGCGTCCACGGCCAGTGGCTATGGGAGGAATGTTAGCCACTGACGCTGCTGCTGCTGCTGCGGAACTGTGCATGGTGGCGCGCCCGCGGCCGCGGCTTGCCACAATGCTGCTCCCTCTCCTCCTGATTCCCTTGCTGCCCTTCCCCTTGCCCAAACCGCGCTGGCTGCCACTTCCAGACATCTTCAATGTTTTGGGCGTATAGACAAAACTTTTTTAAAAGGGCGGATGAAAAGTGGGGTACTTTAATGGAGTGGGTTGGTTGGTGAGGTGACTGAGTGAGTGTCCCCTAGTACAGTAAGTAAGTAGTAACAGTCAGGAAGTACAACTAGCAGTTACAATAATCAGTAGTAATCACAAGTAAATTTAGTGTGTGTACACTCAGACAGTGAGTGCACGCAGGCAGGAGCTAGTAGCCTATGAACACAGTGACTGAGTGTCCTAGACTCCTAGTACAGTAAGAGTAAGTAGTAACACCAGTAAGTAGAACTAACTAATTACAATAATCAATCAGCGATCAGAAGGAAATGGAGTGTGGGTGTGTGTACACTCAGACAGTGAGTGCACGCAGGCAGGAGCTAGTAGCCTATGAACACAGTGACTGAGTGTCCTAGACTCCTAGTACAGTAAGAGTAAGTAATAACAGTAAGTAGAACTAACTAATTACAATAATCAATCAGCGATCAGAAGGAAATGGAGTGTGGGTGTGTGTACACTCAGACAGTGAGTGCACGCACGCAGGAGCTAGTAGCCTATGAACACAGTGACTGAGTGTCCTAGACTCCTAGTACAGTAAGAGTAAGTAGTAACACCAGTAAGTAGAACTAACTAATTACAATAATCAATCAGCGATCAGAAGGAAATGGAGTGTGGGTGTGTGTACACTCAGACAGTGAGTGCACGCACGCAGGAGCTAGTAGCCTATGAACACAGTGACTGAGTGTCCTAGACTCCTAGTACAGTAAGAGTAAGTAATAACAGTAAGTAGAACTAACTAATTACAATAATCAATCAGCGATCAGAAGGAAATGGAGTGTGGGTGTGTGTACACTCAGACAGTGAGTGCACGCACGCAGGAGCTAGTAGCCTATGAACACAGTGACTGAGTGTCCTAGACTCCTAGTACAGTAAGAGTAAGTAGTAACACCAGTAAGTAGAACTAACTAATTACAATAATCAATCAGCGATCAGAAGGAAATGGAGTGTGGGTGTGTGTACACTCAGACAGTGAGTGCACGCACGCAGGAGCTAGTAGCCTATGAACACAGTGACTGAGTGTCCTAGACTCCTAGTACAGTAAGAGTAAGTAATAACAGTAAGTAGAACTAACTAATTACAATAATCAATCAGCGATCAGAAGGAAATGGAGTGTGGGTGTGTGTACACTCAGACAGTGAGTGCACGCACGCAGGAGCTAGTAGCCTATGAACACAGTGACTGAGTGTCCTAGACTCCTAGTACAGTAAGAGTAAGTAATAACAGTAAGTAGAACTAACTAATTACAATAATCAATCAGCGATCAGAAGGAAATAGAGTGTGTGTTGTGTGTGTACACTCAGACAGTGAGTGCGCTAGTAGCCTATATGAACAGTGACAGTGAGTGTCCCTACGGGTACAGTAAGAGTAAGTAGTAAGTAAGTACAACTAACAATAATCAATCAGTAATCAGAAGGAAATAGAGTGTGTGTACACACAGACAGTGAGTGAGTGCACACACGCAGGAGCTAGCTAGTAGCCTATAAACAGTGACAGTCAGTGAGTGTCCTACTCCTAGTACAGTATAACTACAATACTATTAGTAAAGGACAGCAGAAATACTGGTATAGATGAGAGAAATAAACAGAGGACAGCTGCCCACAGAGGCAAGGCCCCCCTGAGGCCTAAACCTGTAAGCTTGCAGCAGCTGCCTGCAGTTCTCTAATGTAACACACAAGCTACTAACTAAAATACAATGTCTATCTAACTAACAACAATATAGGTGTATATGGCAGGTGTAGGTGAGCAAAAACGCTAGGTAAATGACCACAATAGAGCACTTGCTAAGCCAAAGCACAAAGGAGCAACTCTCTCTCTGTACAAGTATCAGGCAAGGACGGAGAAACGTAACATGGCGGCCGCTATTTATAGGGTAGGGGCTGGCCAGGGTCCCCCTCTGTGATTGGCTGCCGTCAGAGGGCCTGGGAGCCCTCTGATTGGCTCTAAGGACATCAATCTGGGCTATGACGCTATTCGAGCTCGGTACCGAGCTCGAATAGCGCCGTTTGCTCGAATAGCTCGAATAGTGAATGGGCTATTCGAGTGTACTCGGATAGCCCATTCGAATAGCTCCAGCTATTCGGAGCTCGAATACCGAGCTCGAATAGCTGAAAAAGAGCTCGAATATTCGAGCTACTCGAATATTCGAGCTCTGCTGAGCACCACTAGTCGGCATTTCAGGAGGTCTTACATGGCCATGGCATGCTTGGCCGATATTCAGCGGAGAAACAACTTGCCAGAGAGGCGCTAGATTTGCGATAGCCCGACTCACTGGAATTCAACGCTCCTGATGTTTAACCGTCTGCTACAACAGGAGAAAGCCGTGAACCAGTATCTCTACAACTACAGTACAAGGACATCCTCTGGGGAGATGGGGTTGTTCTGGCCAAAGTACTGGACACTCATGCGAAATGCCTGCAGGCTCATGCGGCCGTTTGAGGAGGTGAAAAACATGGTGAGTCGCAGTGAAGGCGTCATCAGCGAATTTATCCCATATGCTTTTTTCCTGGAGCGCGCCGTGCATAGAGTGGTGGATCAAGCTGTGGAGGAGCGTGAACAGGAACAGGAGGAAGAGTTGTGGGATCAATTCTCATCAGAACAAGATGTTTCCTCAACACCTGCGGCAGCACAGAGGAGGGGGGAGGAGGAAGAGTCTTGTGGGGAAGAGGAGTCAGATGAGGAAGGTGGTTTTTTGAGGAGGAGGAAGTAGAAGAACAACCGCAGCAGGCGTCGCAGGGGGCTTGTGCTGCTCAACTTTCCTGTGGTATTGTTCGTGGCTGGGGGGAGGAGGAGAACTTACCTGACATCACTGATGACGAGCAAGAGGAGATGGATAGTATGTTTGCATCCAACTTTGTGCAGATGGCGACTTTCATGCTGTCCAGCCTGTTGAGGAACCCCCGTATAAGAAAACTCAAGGGGAATGACCTGTACTGGGTGGCAATGCTACTAGACCCTCGGTATAAGCACAAAGTGGCGGAGATGTTACCAACTCACCAGAAGGCAGAAAGGATGCAGCACTTGCCCAACAAGCTGGCAAGTATGCTTTACAGTGCGTTTAAGGGTGATGTCACAGCACAACGGAATAAAGGTGCCACTGCCAGTAATCCTTCTCCCATGTCCACGCAGGCAAGGACAGGACGCTCCAGCGATCTCATAGTGATGTCGGACATTCGGACATTCTTTAGTCCAACGCCTTTCCTTAGCCCTTCCGGATCCACCCTCCACCAATGCCTCGACCGGCAGGTAGCCGACTACCTGGTCTTAACTGCAGATGTAGACAACAGCGATGAACCCTTGGACTACTGGTTGCGAAGGCTTGAACTGTGGCCAGAGCTGTCACAATTTGCCATCCAACTTCTGTCTTGCCCTGCCTCAAGCGTCCTGTCAGAAAGGACCTTCAGCGCAGCTGGAGGCATTGTCACTGAGAAGAGAAGTCGCCTAGGTCAAAAAAGTGTTCAGTACCTCACCTTTATCAAAATTAATGAGGCATTGATCCCGGAGGGCTACGGTACTTCCCGCCCGAAGACTAAGTCAGTCCCCGCATACACCATCTCTGCCTGCACGCCGTGTGACTGCCTGCTCCAAGACTAAGTCGGTCCCCAGTCCCCACACAGCATCTCTGCCTGCCGGCTGCTTGACTGCCTTCTCCACCACCACCAACAGGGTCCAGGACTCCAGGCGGATTCCTGAATTTTTGCGGTTTGCAAAGTTTGCGCGAACCCGCACTTTTGCGGAAGTTCGCGTTCAAGGTTCGCGAACCTAAAATCAGAGGTTCGAGCCATCTCTGTAGTAAATGGGCAGCTTAACATTTATGATCACTGTACAAGTTATTTTGTAGCAAATGCTGTCAAATATTTTTCAACTCTGGTTTGCAGCTGATATAACCTTTTCAAGAAATTTGCTGGAAACCAAGGCAACGGTGCATGGCTTGGTATAAAGACTATCTGTTTGTCTGATTGGTTCATAAGTATGCACAAGCTGGGAGTAAAACTCTGCTTCTCTGGGTTTATTGCAATGACGCATTCATTCCCCAGAGTGGAGATATCCCATACCAGTGGTGGGCGTAGTGGCCAAAAAACTAGGTTTCGCAAATTTTGCGAACTTTTTCGCATTGAAAAACTTTGTGTAAAACTCTGCGAAGTATTTTACGCATTTACGAGTATCCCGTAATTACGGCTACGGTACTTCGCGTGTAAATGAAATTAAGTAACATAATTACGCGTTACTTACGCATAAATATCCACATTAAACTTGCCAATTTGCATGCGCATACTATATATTAATGCGCATCATCATGCTTATAATGTGCATTAAACAGCGCATGCGCATCTATACAATAACATGTTGCATACGGAAATTTGTATGTGTACACCGGCATAGTACACGGCAAAACATACTAAATGACTAATTTAGTAATGAACCGTAATTCCGCGAAATTACGCAGCTACGCAAAGTTTTGATACATAATCGTAAATTTCACATTACGATTATGATGGAAAACTGCAAATTTCGTAGCACCACTGTTCCATACATCTGCATATAGAGCATTTTGAGCAATCATTCCCACCTCAGCACCCTCTGAGGGTAAAAGAAGGCAGCTTTCACAAAGATCTGATCTGTCAGGTCAAAAAGATTTACCAACAAATGTACAGTGGGTAGAACTTATTTTGCCATTGTTGGTATATTTCACTGAATTGAGAGATCATACCTGAAGTAAAATATGTGTGTGGCTAGCAGAGCATGTGAGCTTGATTACAGGACAGAAGCTCAGAAAGTTGACCCCATTAGTCAGCTGCTGAGCCTCATTTTCCATTCAGCAGGCTAGGAGAGGGGCTTTGCCAATGCTAGGCTGTTTAGCTTGGGGGGGGGGGGGGGGGGGACAAATAAGAAGGCACAGAGTTGCTTATATAGTATAGTCAAGGGCGTAGGGCCCGCGGTCGCAGCGGTCGCCTTGGCGACCGGGCCCGGCTCCTGAGGAGGCAGGGGAGGGGCCCGGGGGGCCCATCTCCGTTTGGAGGGCCATGCGGCCGTGCGCGCTGGTAGGGGGGAGCCGCAGCCGCGGGGAGGGCAGCCCGACCTCTCCCTCCCTTCCTCTCTCCGGGGCCCCCCCCCCCCCACAGGTGCAGAGTGAGTGGCTCACGGAAGCGATATAGACAGAACTCACCTCCCTGCGTTCCACTCGCCGCTGGTCTCCTCTCTGGCTCTGCATAGATGCTGTTACACACTGCTTCCGGCTAAACAGGAAGCTGCGTGTGTAACAGCATCTATGCAGAGCGGGAGGAGACCAGCGGCGAGTGGAACGCAGGGAGGTGAGTTCTGCCTATATCGCTTCCGTGAGCCGCTCACTCTGCACCTGAGGGGGGGCCCCGGGGAGAGGAAGGGAGGGAGAGGTCGGACTGCCCTCCCCGCGGCTGCGGCCCCCCCCTCCATTATGGGGACGGGGCACCTACCTACCTACCCTATCCTGGGGGGCAGCTACCTAATCTAACCTAATCCTGGGGGGCAGCTAACTAATCTATCCTGGGGGGCAGCTACCTAATCTAACCTAATCCTGGGGGGCAGCTACCTAATCTAACCTAATCCTGGGGGGCAGCTACCTAATCTATCCTGGGGGGCAGCTACCTTATCTATCCTGGGGGGCAGCTACCTAATCTAACCTAATCCTGGGGGGCAGCTACCTAATCTAACCTAATCCTGGGGGGCAGCTACCTAATCTATCCTGGGGGGCAGCTAACTAATCTATCCTGGGGGGCAGCTACCTAATCTAACCTAATCCTGGGGGGCAGCTACCTAATCTATCCTGGGGGGCAGCTAACTAATCTATCCTGGGGGGAAGCTACCTAATCTATCCTGGGGGGCAGCTACCTAATTTATCCTGGGGGGCAGCTACCTAATCTATCCTGGGGGCAGCTACCTAATCTAACCTATACTGGGGGGCACCTACCTAATCTAACCTATACTGGGGGGCACCTACCTAATCTATCCTGGGGGGCAGCTACCTAATCTAACCTATACTGGGGGGCACCTACCTAATCTAACCTATAATGGGGGGCACCTACCTAATCTAACCTATACTGGGGGGCACCTACCTATCTAACCTATACTGGGGGGCAGCTACCTAATCTAATTTATACTGGGGGGCACCTACCTATCTAACCTATACTGGGGGCACTTACTTATCTAACCTGTATTGGGGGCACCTAGCTAGCCTATACAGGTGGCAACTAAACTGGCTACCTATATTGGAGGCACCTACCTAACTAACCTATACTGGGGGCAACTATTCTGGCTACCTGTATTAGAGGCACCCACCTAGCTAACCTGTACTGGGGGCACCTATCTATCTAACTTATACCGGCGGCGCCTGCCTATCTCACCTATACCGGGGGCAACTATACTGGCTTACCTATGCCTGGCTACCTATACTGGGGGGACCTATAGCTGGCTATAGGGATTTTGATATGTGTGTGCGTCGGGTGTTGCCGGGGGAGGGGGGGCTGTTGTTGCCGGGGGGGGGGCCACATCCAGATTCCGCATCGGGGCCCAGAGGTTTGTAGCTACGCCACTGAGTATAGTCTATAGTCCAACACAGTCTATAGTCTATACAGACCAACACAGAGCAGTTATCTATACTGTATAGATAACTGTTCTGTGTTGGACTACCTGAATCACAAGACTGGCAGGACTGACTTGCAACTCAATTAGCAGGTATGGCATTTTAGAAATACAGTACTGTTCTTTCCACTGTGCATTTATCTACTTGGAGTACATCTTTAATGTGCTCAATTGCCTGCTCATGCTTTTCTCTCTATAAATTTTTCAGAGGACAAACATCAACTGAGCTGCTTAGTTTTTCTAAAACACCTACTGCATAAATGATGAAGAGATTTATACATAGAAAGGCAAAGTCTCTCACCAAAACATACTTGTTCTTCTGACATTGCTAGTCTCCGTATTAAAATAACAAAAAACATATACTGTACATAGCTATGTATCTATACAGTAGACAGAAATATTTTTGTCAGTTTCCAGACACTGAAGGTTGTAATCTAATGAAAATGCCATTGAAACACACTGAAGACACATAAAATAAGCTTCATAAAATTTGGTCAAAAACCTGTTGGACAATTTTATATTCCAGTGTAATAATAAGTAAAACAGAGGCACAAACAAGGTTAAAATATACCAAAAACAGTTTTAAAAAGACCAGTTTTGAAGGAGCCAATTAAATCACCTGTTTTTGGAATGTGGGATTGAACCAGACTGCCCAGAACGAAACCCAGGAAAACATGGGGAGAACCTCAAACTCAGTGTAGATAATGTCCTCATCCAGATTAGAACTGGCTACCCAGCAAAGCAAGCATGCTATCCACTACACAATTGGGCCTGCATTATCTACTATTGGGCCAGATGAACCCCTCACTACCTTCCACAAATAGTACATAGCATCACAACTGGAACAAATTTTACACTGGTTTGTGCGCCAGGGTCTTCCTAACATAAGCCTGAACATCTGGGATCCAGTACAGATAAAATCGAGTGTGTGTAACGATTGAGGAATTCTCTCCGTGATCAGCGCACAAGACGTGCGCTGACACTGCAGAAATCCTCCACAAGCGTATAATTTGAGGGAACCCAGCAAAAGGTGCAATGCACCTGTAGAGGGAAATTCCTGTCGGCAGGTGGCGCTGTGGAGTACAGAGGAACAGGTCCTCTGCCCTGCCACAGACGCCAGACAGGAATTGCACGAAGGGAAGAAACGCAGGGCAAGATAGCCCTGAAAGATAGAGACCAAAGCGACAGAGGCTATGTGTGTCCACCAATCTAGTCGCCACCCTGCGACGGCGGACACACAACCAGGAAGATAAAGTGAGAAGGCAATCGCCAGAGATGGCGGTTGCTAACAGCGACACAAGACCGAATAAGCACAGATAAGGAATGTATGTATGTCCACCAATCTAGCCGCCAACCTGCGACAGCGGACACACAACAGAGGAAACCAAGTGAGAACGCAATCGCAAGAGAAGCGATTGCGAAAGAGAATGAGCACAGGGATAGAATGTATGTATGTGCCCCAATCTAGTCGCCAACCCGCGACGGTGCACACACAACAGCAGATATGAAGTAGGAACGCAATCGCGAGAGAGGCGATTGCCAGAGGTGACACAAGGCTACAGCAAGGCAGAGCACGAGAGTAGCGAAGGCACAGCAAATCATACAATGAGAAGATAAGGAAAATAACAAACGCTAACTAAACGCGAACACCGCACTCATTCGCAACAGCGAACGCGCTCTCTGCATGGTCTCCGCGTAATAAGCACAACAGAGACAAGCACGCCTAACTACCCACCGACAGACAAACATGAAACAGAGGACGCGAGCGCTTGATTAACAGTTACCTCACCGAGCCTCCAGCAAGCGTTCGTAGCAGACAAGACAGATACACGAAAACAGGAATAAGTGAGAGATACGATCCACTGCTCTTACCACCAGAGCGAGTGCTAATCCTCAAACAATAAGCAAGGCTGACACTCCAGGAGTGTTTCACAGGACAAACCCTTATGACCAGTCCAGGTCTGTGATATCACATGGTATTTATAGTACAAACTTCCAGAGGATGTGGCTAGGCAATTTGCATGACAAACGTATGCAAATTCCTCAGCAGCAGCAAGCTGCAAAACTGACAAAAGGTCTCTCTTCCAGAGACCTGCAGAATGCAGACCTGAACAGTGGTCAAAAAGCTGCCTGCCTGCACAGGCAGCTGAGCGGATCATCACAGTACCCCCCCCCCCCCCCCCCTAGGGTCGGATTCCAGACAAGCCTTTAAACTGATATTTGCAAAAGACTCATGAAGGTCGGGACAGCCCGACAAGGCCCAATTCCAGAGTCAGCCCACCCGCAACCGACCTCGTCGGAAGGAGAAGCCACCGAAACATGCCCATCAGCACCACAAGTCTCAGTGTAACACCCATCAGGACTGTGAATACCAGAGAAAAAGCCATCGACACCCACCGAGCCATGCCCACCACCTTCCAGGGACCGTCCAAAAATACCAAACCTGCCACAATACCCATTTGAAGTGTCCCTTTCCACAAAGCACCCACTGCTGATCTCATCCAAGGTACCAGGAAATATTTCTCCCAGGATCTCCCAGAACACTTTGAAGCTCCGCAGAGATCCCAGGAGGGCAGAACGATCACCAGGCTCACACGGAGAACTATCAAGAACCCCTATGGAACCAATGACAATTCCAGATTCAGAATTACCAGGACAAGCATCAAGACCAGGGCCTTCAGGGACCACCTCTGGGCATGCAGGCAGGCAGGCTACATCAGAACAGGTTTCCACCGAGGAAGCATCTGAGCAGGCTGGCAACCGAGACACACTTGGGCTTTCTGGGTCACAGAACACATCGGGGTACACTAGCCCAAGGGGAACCTCAGGACACGTCGAGGAACTGCCAACCTCAGAGTCCGTTACGACAAGACCAAAACCAGAACCGGGCAGAGAATCATCACGAGCAGTGGTCTCAAGCACTGGACTTTCAAAAGAAGGCTTGGACTCAAACCTAGAAATCTCTGTGACAATAATATCATCATTGACTACAAATGAGTGAAGCTCCACCAGAGCTGCAAAGGTAGTCAGCACAACAGCAATGCCTACTGAAGTGGGCAACACCTCAGAAGGACTTGGGGGGCAGGAGACATCTCCTACAAGTTCTGCACCCTTTGGGAGGAACTCAGAGGTCTCCAGGACATCAGACAAGACCTCTGGAACATCATTTTCCAAGTTTTCTAAGAAGGATTCTGAACTATCCATGTTACAGGGCAAAACTGGAACTTTATTTTGTGGACAGGGCAGATGTCCCAGGGAAGGTTCCACCATAAACTGAGACTGAATTTCATCATCATGAGCGGAATGTACAGGAATATTTACTGGAACACACACTGACTCCCTAACTTTAATCTCACTGCACCCAGAATTCTGCGTAGCAGTCAAACTAGCTTGCAACTCCAAAACTGCAGAAAAACAGGTGAGTATAGTAGCAATACCTAGACGAGCCTCTAGGGACACTGCAGGAGACTCTAAACAAGGCCATATTAACTCATCCAGAGTACAGGGTGCAGAATCAGCATTTTCCTCAGAACAAGAAAGGGACTCACAAATGTCAGTGCGAGTGGAGATCATGTTTTCATTCATGGTACAGGGCAGATTCAGAGAAAGCTTCTCTGGGCAAAGCAAAGAAGCTTCAGCATCAGATTCGCAAAACCGAAGCACTGTCTCACTCTTAGATTCGGCTAACAATGTCAAATCCGAGGAGTCAGAACGCAAACCTTGCGAATCAAAAATCGCTTTAGGTTGTGAAACTGATGCTTCCATAGCGCAAACCTCCGCGATCTGCGGGGCAGACTGTAAGGCGTTCAGGACAGAAACACTGGAGCAACTGTCACCAGGCAACGGGCCCTTACAGGTGTGAACAGGGTGAGACAAAGACGCATTTGCAGTAGAAATAGCGACAACATCAGGAAAAACTTTATTAGACATATTAATTTTACTTTTGATGCTGCATAATTTAGGAATTTTCCCCATAGCAGGATCACAGATGGAAGATCTTAAAGATCTGTCTCTAAATGACAAGGGGTCCCACACATCCTTGAGAAAACTGGCACATTCATGCTGATCACAATCTGCAGGAACATCCGAGAAACAGGCATTAGATCGCATAGATTCAAACTGCACACAGTCAGGAGAGACTCTTTCAGGATTTGCACAGGAATCAACCACAGTGGTACACCCATTTATTTCAGATCGCACAATGTCAAAACTCACATGCTTTACCCCAGAAAGGCAGGAACAATCATCCGACAACGATGTCTCTTTATTGGAATCAATTGATTGGTGTGTGTGCAACTCATCCAAAATCGTCTGCCATACATAAATCACCAGATCCACATCACCCTCGTCACATTCATCGGAGTCAATCAAAAGGTACATAGAATCGAGACAATCATTCAAGACATCTTCGCTTTTTGCGATGTAAAAATCGCAAAAGGCTTTCCAATCAAAATCAAATTCCTCCATCAAGGCCCCAATGTCCCATGAGGCAAATGGAGGTTCAAACAAGCCAGTATCAAGATAATCTCCATATGGGTGGAGATCAGGAACAAGAACAGATTTTTTAACTGCTTTAATATAGTGTGCGATTCTACCTATAATAGGATCCACATAAGCTTTGGATTGGGGCAAAAATCCCGGAGACTGAGCAACATCATTGTAAACATCATTAGGGAGTGTTTTATTCAGATGCTTGTGATTTTTAATTTTTCCCTTTTTAGCCACTTTGCATGTCTGTTTAAATGCAAGAAACGTATCCAGGCAGTTCTCTTGCATCTGCTTAGAAGCTAAAGTGGCAAGAGAAACATTGAACTGATTATCATACTGAATGGTTTTGCACATTTCAGACTTGACAGAAATAACCTCTTTATTTGTGGTTGCTATGGGCAACGAATCTTTTGGCTGACAAGCTGAATCAGCAGATTGGCCTGCAAGCACCAACTCATTAACATATGGTAATGACAGAGAAATGTTGCATAACCTAATCTGATCAGCATCATGCACTGCAGGAAAAAACTCATCTCTGGTTTCAGAGTCCAGTAGCTTAAACCTCTTAAAGACACAGGACCCATATTTGACCAAATCGTACAAATCGTAAATTCCCTCTACACTGGGAATTTCGGTTTGGCTGGTCATACTGTAACGATTGAGGAATTCTCTCCGTGATCAGCGCACATGACGTGCGCTGACACTGCGGAAATCCTCCACAAGCGTATAATTTGAGGGAACCCAGCAAAAGGTGCAATGCATCTGTAGAGGGAAATTCCTGTCGGCAGGTGGAGCTGTGGAGTACAGAGGAAAAGGTCCTCTGCCCTGCCACAGACGCCAGACAGGAATTGCACGAAGGGAAGAAACGCAGGGCAAGATAGCCCTGAAAGAGAGAGACCAAAGCGACAGTGGGTATGTGTGTCCATCAATCTAGTCGCCACCCTGCGACGGCAGACACACAACCAGGAAGATAAAGTGAGAAGGCAATCGCCAGAGATGGTGGTTGCTAACAGCGACACAAGACCGAATAAGCACAGATGAGGAATGTATGTATGTTCGCCAATCTAGCCGCCAACCTGCGACGGCGGACACACAACAAAGGAAACCAAGTGAGAATGCTATCGCAAGAGAAGCGATTGCGAAAGAAAATGAGCACAGGGATAGAATGTATGTATGTGCCCCAATCTAGTCGCCAACCCGCGACGGTGCACACACAACAGCAGATATGAAGTAGGAACGCAATCGCGAGAGAGGTGATTGCCAGAGGTGACACAAGGCTACAGCAAGGCAGAGCACGAGAGTAGCAAAGGCACAGCAAATCATACAATGAGAAGATAAGGAAAATAACAAACGCTAACTAAACGCGAACACCGCATTCATTCACAACAGCGAACGCGTTTTCTGCGCAGTCTCCGCGTGATAAGCACAACAGAGACAAGCACGCCTAACTACCCACCGACAGACAAACATGAAACAGAGGACGCGAGCGCTTGCTTAACGGTTACCTCACCGAGCCTCCAGCAAGCGTTCGTAGCAGACAAGACAGATACACAAAAACAGGAATAAGTGAGAGATACGATCCACTGCTCTTACCGCCAGAGCGAGTGCGATCCAAGTATAGAAACAGAGCGAGCTGGATCCACTGCTCTTTCCGCCAGAGCAAGTGCGATCCAAGTACAGCAAGAGAGATGGAGATCAGATGGATCCACAGCACTAGCGCAAGGCGAGCGCGATCCAGGCAAGACAGATCAGATGAGATAGCTGGTAGCAACCGCTGCTCCAGCTATACTCCAAGAACAAAGATCAGAATGACTTCCTGTCGACCACCGCTGGGACAGGACAATCGCAACAGACAAACAAAACAGATATGCAATCCTAACTGCACTAGGGAACCTGCCTAGTGCAGTCCCAGGAATTACTCTAGGCTAATCTTCAAACAATAAGCAAGGCTGACACTCCAGGAGTGTTTCACAGGACAAACCCTTATGACCAGCCCAGGTCTGTGATATCACATGGTATTTATAGTACAAACCTCCAGAGGATGTGGCTAGGCAATTTGCATGACAAACGTATGCAAATTCCTCAGCAGCAGCAAGCTGCAAAACTGACAAAAGGTCTCTCTTCCAGAGACCTGCAGAATGCAGACCTGAACAGTGGTCA
Organism: Hyperolius riggenbachi; assembly: GCF_040937935.1. Lineage (NCBI taxonomy): Eukaryota > Metazoa > Chordata > Amphibia > Anura > Hyperoliidae > Hyperolius > Hyperolius riggenbachi. The sequence goes on from NC_090650.1 coordinate 251,370,377, forward strand.
AAAAGCTGCCTGCCTGCGCAGGCAGCTGAGCGGATCATCACAGTGTGTCTCACAAATTACCTGTTTAAAGGCAACATTCCCAGAAATAAACCCACAAACACCATTGTTATGCAAGCCTCTAAGATCTTGGACTGGGTCAACAAGTACTTGAATATCCAAAGCTGGGAATACTATATGCCAATCTGGCAAAATCCTAAGATGCAGGAAATCAAGAAAGTTAGTAATACCTTCTGCTGGGAGTACATAGGTCTAGTGTTCCTGGGTTGCTTTACAGAAAATAATCAGCTGATTCCATTTGACCAGTTCATAGCTGACCACCAACTTCCTAGCAGGCTACAGTTTATCTATAACAAATAAGCATTTTTATGTAAAACAACATTTCTTAGTGAGTGGAAGAGAGGTGGTAGCAGGTTTTGGCCCTTGATATTTCTGGCACTGCTGATGCAATTGCACATGCTGTACCTTTAAATTTTCGGAGAGGCTCTGTCTACAGCCATGTATAACCCAAGTGCTGCTTGTAATGCACTTACCATCTTACTTATTTGTGACACAGAAAATAATCAGCTGATTCCATCTGACCAACTTATAGCTAACCACCAACTTCTAGCAGGCTACGGTTTATCTATAACTCTGACACACATTGCAAACACATCTTCCTGATCTATGGGTTAATACACTGCTCAAAAAAATAAAAGGAACACTTAAACAACACAATGTAACTCCAAGTCAATCACACTTCTGTGAAATCAAACTGTCCACTTAGATAGCAACACTGATTAACAATCAATTTCACATTCTGTTGTGCAAACAGAATAGAAAAAAGGTGGAAATTATAAGCAATTAGCAAGACATCTCCAATAAAGGAGTGGTTCTGCAAGTGGTGACCACAGGCCACTTCTCAGTTCTTGTGCTTTCTGGTTGATGTTTTGGTTACTTTTGAATGCTGGTGGTGCTTTAACGTGGTAGTGGTAGCATGAGACGGAGTCTACAACCCACGCAAGTGGCTCAGGTAGTGCAGCTCATCCAGGATGACACATCAATGCGAGCTGTGGCAAGAAAGTTTACGGTGTCTGTCAGCGTAGTGTTCAGAGCATGGAGGTGCTACCTGGAGACAGGCCAGTACATCAGGAGAAGTGGAAGAGGCCATAGGAGGTCAAGAACCCAGCAGCAGGATCGCTACCTCCGCCTTTGTGCAAGAACAGGAGGAGCACTGCCAGAGTCCTGCAAAATGACCTCCAGCGGGCCACAAATGGGCATGTGTCTGCAGGACATTTGGCATTTCGCAGAGAACACCAAGATTGGCAAGTTCGCCACTGGTGCCCTGTTCTCTTCACAGATGAAAGCAGGTTCACATTGAGCACATGTAACAGACATGACAAGAGTCTGGAGATGTGTTGGAGAATGTTCTGCTGCCTGCAACATGCTCCAGCATGACCGGTTTGGCAGTGGGGTGGGAGTTTCTTTGGGGAGCCACATAGTCCTCCATGTGTCCGCCAGAAGTAGCCTGACTGCCATTAGATTACGAGATGAGATCCTCAGACCTCTTGTGAAACCATATGCTGGTGCGGTTGGCCCTGGGTTCCTCCTAATGCAAGACAATGCTAATGTGGCTACAGTGTGTCAGCAATTCCTGCAAGACAAAAGAATTGATGCTATGGACTGGCCCGCTCCTTCCCCAGACCTAAATCCAATTAATTACATCTGGGACATCATGTCTCACTCCAGCCACCAATGCAACAAAAGGAGAAAAACCAAAGGGTAGCACCGGATTATGCTAATAATATGTTACCTTTATAAATCACATGAAAGTAGTAAAAAACATAAAAACAGAGTAAAGGGGGCAGGGTATGGCTGCAGTAATAAATGTATAGTACCACAATAATTGCATATGTTTGTATCTACCATCAAGGATATATGGATATATATATCCATCTACACCATAGACTGTCCAGGAGTTGGTGGATGCTTTAGTCCAAGTCTGGGAGGAGATCCCTCAGGAGACCATCCGCAACCTCATCAGAAGCATGTCCAGGCGTTGTAGGGAGGTCATACAGGCATGTGGTGGTCACACACACTACTGAACCTCATTTTTTTTTAAATAATCTTTATTTATTGAAAATTTCTCTTCCAGCAAATATGCAAATACAATAAATAATGTACTCAATATAATATCAAACATATCCTAAAACCAATTAACAATAATATGAAGGAAAAAAGATCCCTCCTCACACAATCCCCATTCCACCATCATCAGGGGGCATGTCCGTATAACCCCTATTCGAGCATAACCTATTCGATTGGACTCCCCCAGAGCTAGTCTCCCAAGTCCCTCCCCCTTTTACCAAAGTTACTAAGGGGAGGGAGCCGGGATCCCCAGCTCACTAATCTAAACATACAAACTATCCATACAAAAAAAAAAAAAAACACACACACACACCAAAAAAGGCAACACCTCATGCCACTGCCCCGAGACATCCCAGACCTGAACTACCATCGAAAAACGGATTAATCTCACTTGTCCCTCACACACACTCAGTGACCCTATGTATCTCGGATCCGTGCATACTCCTCAGAGGATCTAAACTCCAACCAATTTGACCATGTGTTGTAATAGACATCCGATCTATTCTGCACCATATGCATAAGATATTCCATTCCATATTCATAATATCATCTATCTCTCTGATCCAATCCCCTATTGATGGAGGGATAGCCTGTTTCCACCTCCTAGTTATCAAGATCTTAAAGGAGAACTGAAGAGAGAGGTATATGGAGGCTGCCATGTTTATTTCCTTTTAAGCAATACCAGTTTCCAGGCAGCCCTGCTGATGCTCTGCCTCTAATACTATTAGCCATAGCCCCTGAACAAGCATGCAGCAAATCAGGTGTTTTAGACTTTAAAGTCAGATCTGACAAGATTGGCTGCATGCTTGTTTCTGGTGTTATTCAGCTACCACTGCAGAGAAATAGACCAGCAGGGCTGCCAGGCAACTGGTATTGATTAAAAGGAAATAAATATGTCAGCCTCCATATACCTCTTACTTCAGTTCCCCTTTAAGGGCATTCAGGAGATGCCTCAGGAGTGAGTTTTTATATTTCTTGATGCTCCACGTATTTACATGCAGCAAAAAGAGAGCAGGGTCATCTGGGGGATTGAACCCCAAGATCTTCTGTATAGAACACTTCACGTCCGTCCAAAATTTTGCCAGTCCCTCACATCCCCAAATCAAATGTAAGATTGTACCTCGCTCTTTATTACATCTCCAACACATGGGTGAAACGTTCGGGAAGGCCTTATTTAACCTGTCTGGAGTCCAGTACCATCTCGTAAAAATCATATAGTTGGACTCTTGTGTCTAGGATGCCACTGAGGATTTATGGACAAACAACAGGATCTTCCCCCACTGCTCATCAGTAAATGTGTTACCCAGATCCCCCTCCCACTTGGCCCTGATATATCCCGCTGGATCTACTTCATAATTTAGGATGTCATATATTCGTGAAAGAGTGCCCCTGGTCGCCCCCTGCCCTCTACACAAGCCTTCAAGTGCAGTTAATTTCCTCGAAAGTTCTCTCTTACTACCTATCGACCCCAGGAAGAAGCGAAAACGAATAAGACCCCACTCATCCAACCTAGGGATGCCCACACTTTCCTTAACCTGATGCAGAGTAATCCAGTACCCCTCCTCAATCAGGTTTAATGCTCTTAGTTCCCCACAGCTTTTCCAGCGTGGAAATCCCTCGCCCGTGATGCTACCAGATAACCTCGGGCTGCCCAATAATGGTATCATGAGGGTTGGCCATGGAGAACTACCCTCCCGCTCCCTATACTTACCAAATAGAGTCAGAGTTTGGTTTATCAGAGTACCTGCCGGGTGGTTTATCTTAGTACATTTCCCAATCCAGGGTGTATACTGAATAGGGTAAGCCACCAACTCTTGCTCAATCCCCACCCATTGTTTATTGCCCTTATGTCTAGACCAGTCCACCACCCGAGTCAATACTGCATGATACAAGCGCACGTTAGGTTCCGCCAGTCCCCCCCTTCGCTTACACGCATATAACAGTGTAGATATAGTGCATGGAGGTTTCTTTTTCCAAATAAACTTCATGAATAGTCGTTTGACCTGTTGGAAAAAGTGCGGAGGTAGCATAATCGGTACGACCTGAAATAAATATAATATTCTAGGCATCACTACCATTTTTAGGATAATAATCCTGCCTAACCATGAAAGGGACTCTACATCCCATCTTTCAAGGTCTTTACTAATATTATTCAACAAGGGGGGGAAATTTTGCTGATATAATTCCATAATCGATGGAGCAAGTTTAATTCCCAAGTATGATAGGCCAGACTGGGCCCACCTGAGGCCATCACCCACACAGTACAGTGAACCATTGCAACTGGAGATTACTCCCGGGAGTGCAGTTACCTGAGTGTGTGGCTGTATAGTTGTGCAGTGTGAGTGACACAGCCAGCTGTGTATGCTAGGTTGGTATACACTCTGAGGCTCGCTTTTTATGGGGGTTAATGAGGGGATTTTGTAAGCAGACTTTAATAAAATGAATGTGTTTAATGCAGACTGAGTGATACAGAAATTTTGCCCACCTGAATGGGAAGTTCTGCGTGATCCTCACAATCGTGTCCTGGTCCAGACCCACCGACATAGTCTCACATTTATTATGATTAATTTTGAAATTAGAGACCCTCAAATATCTAGTAAACTCCTGCATCAGACTAGGCAAAGATATATGTGGGGCAGTCATAAAAAAAATTCAATCAGGTCTAGAGCCCTTATTGTATTGTCCCTTGCTTCTCTCAGGGGCATAAATCCTACTTGATCATAGTGGACAATACCATCAACCAGGCGCGCCAGCCGATACGCGATCATCCTTCCATATATCTTAATCTCTGCATTGAGCAATGATATGGGTCTGTAACTGGTGCAGAGCAATGGGTCCTTACCCGCTTTAGGTAGGACCACTATGTTTGATCTAAGCATATCTTGTGAAAATGTACAACTCCCCTTCCTCCCACCTCCTACCAGGTTAAATAGCCTTAGCATCTGAGGGGCAAGTATATCAAAACACGTTCTATAATATTCAGAGCCAAACCCATCTGCCCCGGGAGCTTTATTTTGGGGGGGGGGGGGGGGGGGGGACTGCCAAACCGCCTTCTGCAACTCCTCCATCGAAAAAGGGGCCTCCAGCTCTGCTGCCTCAGCGGCAGCCAGTGCCGGCATCCTAGACCTCCTCAAGTATTGTTGTATTTTATCTAACTTCTGTTCTTTGGAGTTTACCCCGTCTGTTCAATATTATAAAGGGATTCATAGTAATTTCTGAAAACGCGCACGATAGACTCACTTCGCACCCGCCTTCTCGAAGTCCCATCTAAAATCTGTGGGATATATAACTCACTTTGCTGCTGTCTCAATGCCCTGGCCAATAACCTCTCACTCTTGTTCCCATGTTCATAGTACAGGCATCTGCATTTTGCTGCCATCTCCTTAGACTTCTGGAAGAGAAGTGATTTTAATTTTTCTCTTTCCCCCCTTAGTTCCTGCGATATTGCAGGCAGCGGATTTTTCTTATGTTTTTTATCTAACTCCTGCACCAGATTCCAGGAGTCCATGATTGCTTTACTTCTTTCCCTCTTTCTCCTTGCACCCTTGATTATAAAAAAAAACTCTTATGACACACTTGTGTGCCTCTCAGAGGGTAGTCATAGTTATTTCTCCCATCTGATTTTCCTTAAAGTAGTTCTTTAGCTCTGCACCAATCACCGACACCACCCGCTCATCCGATAGTAACGCTTTATTTAATCTCCAGTTAAATTGAGGTCTGCTCTGGTTATCTGTGAACAGTTCCAGGAACTCCGGCGCATGATCAGACACTGCCGCAACCCCAATTCCAGACCATGGGTCCTCAGACAGCAAATTATGAGACACCAAAAAATAATCAATTCTTGTATAGCACTGTTGTAAACCCGAATAATATGCAAAATCCTTCTCAGAGGGGTGTTGTACCCGCCATATATCTACCAACTGCTGCCGTTGTAGTCCAGCCCTGGCTCTAGTCAGGAGTTTTTTTGAAAGGTAAGACCTCCCGGTTGAAGTGTCCATCTCAGGATCCAGACTAATATGTAAATCCCCCCACGTATAACACTCCCCTCGGCAAATGCCTCAAGCCTCAGAAAAAATCGCTCCATACATCCAACCTGTCTCTCATTGGGGAAATAAACTGAACCCACTGTCAGCCTTCATCCCTCAATTATACCTTTAATCAATATATATCTACCATCCTCATCTCTTAATTCCTGTATCTGTTCCATTCTGATATCCCTAGATACCAGAAAAGCAGTACCTTTCACCTTTGACTGTTGGGGAAGACTAGAAAAGGCATGAGGAACTTTTTAAAGTTTGGGGGTCCCATTAAGGAGAAATGGGTTCCTTGGAAACAGGCTATCCCTATACCTTGCTTTTTAAGGGATCTTTGAAGTGATGCCTGCTTTTCAGGCACATTCAGGCCTCGGGTGTTGAGAGACATCAATTTAACTCTTGTCATGGTCTATTCATGCTCCAAGACCCAAAATATTGGCCAGATCTCCCAGACAGTGGCACGATAAAGGAAGGGGAAGAAAAAAAAAAAAAAAGAAAACCACACACACACACACTTCATTCATTCTCATTACACACCTTTGGTCCTCATTGTTACCCACACATAACCTTGGCCTCCTATGGGCCATACAATCCCATGACCCAACCATGTTACATGGGAGTCTGTCTCCGAGACCGTTGACCAAGTCTTGAGGCGTGAAGCAACATGGAGACGTAGTGCCCAGGGCCCAACCCACCCCCAGCCTATCGCGAGCAAGGAAGAGGGGAAAAGAGAGACAGAGAGAAGAGAGAGAAAAAAAGGAAAAACCCTTACAGGGGCAACCATCCCCAGTCTAGTAACCCTTCTCACTCATGCCCTTGTAATTATTAAACTCTGCTAATGACATCAATCTACTCCTCCGATAGCTTTACTCTCCACCTCTACACCTATATGTACTCGAAGGAGGGAGGAAGAAGACAAAAAAAAAGTTTTTTTCCCCTTTTCAATAATCATCATCCTCTTACATCATATACCACTTTACCTCCCTTTTAAAGTGCTACAACGTCTACATTCCTAAATAGTGCTATCAACCTCCTCTTAGAATGACCCTTACCTCCCGCCTCCACACTCACTCCCTTCCTATATATAATTGGAGGAGGGAGGGAAAGGACACCACGGAAATATACAAATAAAATACATTTAACACATGAATCCCTCTCCCCCCCCCCCCTCCCCCACCCCACCCGCACAGTGTCACGATGATCATCGTCCTCTTATATTATATTCCATTCTTAAAACAATGTATTCAGTGTCTACATTCCTATATAGTGATATCAATCTTCTATTGAAATGGCCTTTACCCTCCACCTCCACAATTTGAGGGGGAAAAAACACCATACAAGTGAGCGAATACATTTTCCTTTTTAGAGTGCTACAGTGTCCAATTCCTATATAATGATATCAGCGTCCTCTTAGGCTGACCTCTACCCTCCACCCCCACACCCCACTCCACTCTTACTTATAATTGGAGGAGGAGGGAAAAAGACACCACATAGATATACAGATAGAATTTTTTTTCCCTTCTTCACAATAATCCCTCCCCCCCCTCATACAGATTCACAGTGAGCGTTATCCTCTTATAACCTATTCCGTTCTCAAAACAATATATCCTCCCTTTTTACCGTGCTTACAGTGTCTACATTTCGATATAGTGCTTTCGATCTCCTATTGAGTTATCCCCTACCCCCCGCCCCCATACCTTGACTCCCCTCCTATATAGCCGAAGGAGGAGGAGAAAGGACACCACGCAGGAGAATAAAATAAAGTCAATTTTAAACCATCTATCCCTGAAAAGTATCACAATAATTTTCATCCTCTCCTTTACAATGCTTCAGTGTCTACATTCATATATCATATATCACTCCTTCAAAGAACAATAACACATCAATTAATTTTCATATACATTATTCCCAGAGAAGAAAGGGAAAGCAAAAACAAAACAAAGCCAAAAACAAAAAAACAAACACAGAACCATCCACTCTCTCTCCCCTCCCCCCACCCCCACCCCCACTATGTTACTACAGTTCACAGCACTGTTATCTTATTCTAAGTTTGCTCAATGTTGTTGGGGTCCTCTTAATTTCTGATTCCCCCCAGTATATATAGTTTATGGGGTTCCAGTCTGGGAGGGATGGTATCTCCAGGCCTAGTCTATCACAGAATTCCTGCAGGTCCTTTGGGTATCTCAGGCTTGCTGTCACTTGGCCTTGACTTGCAACTAATTGAAATGGAAACCCCTATTTATACATAATGTTTTTCCCTCAAGACCTCCAGGAGGGGTTTTAGTGCTCTCCTTTGGGCCGAGGTTAAGCCGTCTAAGTCCTGGTACAATTGGATCTGAGCTCCTTCATATTCCAGAGACCCTTTTGCTCTTGCTGATCTCATAATGTTCTCTTTCTCTGTAAAATAATGAATCTTACAGATAACCTTCCCGGGGGTTCCGTCATTTCTCAGCGTTCCTTTCCCAATCCTATGGGCCTGATCAATGCATATCTGAATATCCTCGCTGTCCAGGTATCTGGAAAAGATCCTTTGCAAGGCTAGAGCTAACTCCTCTGCTTTTATCCTTTGTGGAAGTACACGGACCCTTATATTGTTGCCCCTATTATGATTTTGCAAGTCCTCAATCTGACCCCTAAAGGTTACATAGTTACATAGTTATTTTGGCTGAAAAAAGACATACGTCCATCGAGTTCAACCAGTACAAAGTACAACTCCAGCCCGCCCCCCACATACCCCTGTTGATCCAGAGGAAGGTGAAAAAAACCCCACCAGGCATGGTCCAATTAGCCCCAAATGGGAAAAATTCCTTCCTGACTCCAGATGGCAATCAGATAAAATCCCTGGATCAACATCATTAGGCATAACCTAGTAATTGTAGCCATGGATGTCTTTCAACGCAAGGAAAGCATCTAAGCCCCCTTTAAATGCAGGTATAGAGTTTGCCATAACGACTTCCTGTGGCAATGCATTCCACATCTTAACCACTCTTACTGTAAAGAACCCTTTCCTAAATAAATGGCTAAAACGTTTTTCCTCCATGCGCAGCTCATGTCCTCTAGTCCTTTGAGAAGGCCTAGGGACAAAAAGCTCATCCGCTAAGCTATTATATTGCCCTCTAATGTATTTATACATGTTAATTAGATCTCCTCTAAGGCGTCTTTTCTCTAGACTAAATAAACCCAGTTTATCTAACCTTTCTTGGTAAGCGAGACCTTCCATCCCACGTATCAATTTTGTAGCTCGTCTCTGCACCTGCTCTAAAACTGCAATATCTTTTTTGTAATGTGGTGCCCAGAACTGAATTCCATATTCCAGATGTGGCCTTACTAGAGAGTTAAACAGGGGCAATATTATGCTAGCATCTCGAGTTTTTATTTCCCTTTTAATGCATCCCAAAATTTTGTTCGCTTTAGCTGCAGCGGCTTGGCATTGAGTACGATTATTTAACTTGTTGTCGATGAGTACTCCTAAGTCCTTCTCCAAGTTTGATGTTCCCAACTGTATCCCATTTATTTTGTATGGTGCTAGACCATTGGTACGACCAAAATGCATGACTTTACATTTGTCAACATTGAATTTCATCTGCCATGTATGTGCCCATATAGCCATCCTATCCAGATCCTGTTGCAATATAGGTATTCATAGCTTTTTGTTTTTCCACAAGGGCCCTTAAACTACCAACTTCAGACTTCAGAGCCTCCACTTCACCCACCACTGCCAGAACTTTTTGGTATACCTCCCCCATCTCTCCTTTTATCACCTTGATCTCCGCCCTGGTGAAGTCCAAGATGGTAGTAGTTTGTAATTCTAAATCTGCTTTAGTTGGAAGTTCACTGAGATATGCCCATATCTCTTCTAGTCTATGCATCTGTGATTGAGATGGACCTGTAGAGCTCTCAGCTGCCATGTTGTCCACCAGTCTGCCTTGCTTCCCCTGTGCGGGCGAAGTAGCTGGGAAGTAATTTGATACCCTCGGTTGGAGTTGCTTCGGAGCATCTGGGGACTTTTTCTGCTTATTTTTCCCTGTCATCACCACTGATCAACAATAGTGCCTTTTAAACAGACTGCACCTGCATCCACCAGGCAGACAATGCTGCAATGGCCAAATACTATTATACAGATTGGAGAGTGAAAAGTCTCCTATCAACTTCACAAGAGTCCCTCAGGGGGATTTTTAACCCCACTCAGCCTCAGTCTATTAGAGTAAACCCCCAGTACCAGTCCACTTGTGTCTCTGTCTGCTCACCTCACCTACATTAGACGCATTGATTTCCAGTCAGCTGTCCGAGACCCAAACCAGCAGCACAGGCTTGCAGACAAAAGAGTTTCCAGGCACAGGGAAGTGATGCAGGCTTTTCTGGCAAGTGAAGCGCCAGCTCCTCTGTCTGTGTGTCGCCGCTGACTAACCCCTTGACACAGCACAGTCCTTGGGCACGCTTGGTTAGCCTGCTGAATGCTGGAAGTGATCACGGAGGGGGGAGAGCAAGCTCCGCCTCCCTCCACACGCTATCGGCGGTTTCCCTTCGGCTAGACGGTTTCTGCCGCCCAAACCTCTCAGGCAGCTAGCGGGGTTGAGGCAGCGGCTCAGCCACAAGAGGGACCAGGAGGACGCCCTTCACCTCCGCAAGCAGAGGACCACCAACAGTGTCTCTATCTCGCTCCAGGCGCACCCCACATGGATCAAATCCGGGCTGAGCGTCAGTGCATGGAGATGGTGGTAGGTCAGAGGCCTAGCGTGCATGTCCTTATGCCGCCATGCTAAACCACCTACTGAACCTCATTTTGACTTGTTTTAAGGACATTACATCAAAGTTGGATCAGCCTGTATTGATTTTTTCTCCATTTTACTTTTGAGTGTGACTCCAAATCCAGAATTAATCCATACATTTGATTTCCATTGATAATTTTTGTGTGATTTCGAGGTCAGCACGTTCAAATTTGTAAAGAACAAAGTATTTAATAAGAATATTTCATTCAGTCAGATCTAGGATGTTTTATTTTTGTGTCCCCTTTATTTTTTTGAGTAGTGTATATTCTTCTAGAGACTTTTCAACTGGACCCTGGCAAACAACTGATTGGTAAGCTATGCTCCATAATATCTTGTCACTAGTCCTATACAATGGAATTTATTAATCTCTCTAGAGATACATGGGAGAATGGGGGTATTCGTTAGATGAAGAAGAAAGGTAGGATGGAATTTAGGCCATAAAACACATTTTCCCATGCTTAAGAGAAAGACTTGTCCAACTATACATTCTACACCAGACTTACTTAGCTCCCACAAATTTTGCTCCCACACACCCCCTCTAAGCCCAAAATGCCAGCAGATTGAACGTAAACAAGTGTTATCACTCCTGCACAAAAAATGGCATAGCCAATAACCAGTGACTGTAAACTTTGCTTTCTTAGACCTGATGCCTGAGAAAACTTCTGTCTTATACCTAACCTCTGATACCTTATTTACAGCTAAGCAGTGTGTGGCTCTGAAATAATTATCTTCTGACACTCCAACCATTAAGCAATACAAGTAAATGTTGTCCTAAATACCTCCATATGTCCCAAGGTGAAGTAATGGTTGAACAGATCTCTTCATGTATTTTACATACAATTAACTGAACTTAGACCTTAACACTGGGATGCAAAGCGTTAACTGCTGATCTTGTTTTAACAATCATTTCAATATTCTGAAAAACCTGAAGATTTATAGGAGCTTTTTAGTGGTATATCAAGTCATAACAATCATGTACACAATGCTGGTTAGTTTATGTAAAACTTATCATTTCATAAACTGCACAAAATATTTAGTATATTGTATCCAGGCAAATCCTTACTAATGATGAATCAGTAAAGTGCCTGATGCATGTTTTGCACCTCAAAGTCACTTCTTCAGAGGGCAGTGATTGACTAGTATTAATACTGCATAATAGGCAATAGATGCAACTTAAAGCTGAGCAGAAAAAAGGACACTTTTATTCTCTGTAGAAAAGTGAATCTGCTTTATGTAAGCTGCGTATGTGTTCATATTCTGCCTCCATACAATAGCTTTAGCAGTTTAATAATGATAAACACCCTGTGGTAGAGTGAAGGTGTCCTGCCATACAGACACCATGTGAGCCACTTGTGTGGTATAACAATTGCTGCCATCTTTTATAACACATGAAACCATCACTTGTCATTCGGACACAAGCAGGAGAAATCCTAATGAAGGTACATTTATGTTCCTGCTGGGAGTTGTTCTTTTAGCATTTACCTTTCACAAATGCATTGTTCTACTAACTTTAATCCTTATTTCATGGCTCATTCTTGTAGAAAACATTAAGAAGAAGATTGAATCTACCACTGCTGAGTTCTGGAATAACGCTAATTACCTCACTATCCCGTTTAATGTCTACCTATAATATTTTCACTGACCGAGAAGGAAAAGAGACACAACTGAAGCCATAGTATCAGCTTTACAATTACGACTAGTTCACATGGAAAGTTGACCTCTTTGATTCATAAATTCAGTGGCTGGAGATCATCTGCCACTCAGTAGCTATAAAATGCAACCAAACAGGCATCACACACACGCGGTTGGCGCCTTTGCTTGACAGACCCCACAGTTACCACAGGATTGAAAAACGTTGAAAGTAATGTCTGGAAGGCAGCTGTTGTCTGCTTGGATGTGAATATATTGAATATGACACTTTTAAAGTCTTGTGCTCCTGCCACTACTAGCCACCTGAAAATGCATGTTCTCAGCATCAGATACTGACAGGCAGTGAACTTACTACCTATCAGCCATTCCTCTGAACTAGGCCTTAGGCAAGTGGCATTGGTTGAAAGAAGATAAAAACAGACTTCATATTTCTGTTACATTTGGTTTCCTTGAAGGCTGCCAGCTCAAAAACTGACAAGAATGTAAATCAAGGAATGAAGAAAAGTTCAGCTGGGTAAAATGTTTTTATAGGCTAAGCATACTGAAAGCAGATATCCATTCACAGTGATTGAAGCAATGGTATAATAACCCACTTGAGGATCTTTTGGCCATTTCCAATTAGCGAATTAAGTATGCTTGTATGCGTGTTGTAATTCCTAATAGAGGTTTAAAAGAAAACTGAAGATTTCTTTTTATTCTCTCAGAAACCTTGAACAGTAGCATTGGATTACAAATGGCAGATAAACTGCATTAAAGTCCTAGTTAAATATTGCTCAACTGTTCATTTAGCAATAAAACAAATGAAAGTCCGTTGGACTACCACCCAATGGGGATAAACGTGTGCTCTCTGGGGAGTGACTCTGTGACGCTGTATAGAGTCTTGGATATGGAACAAAGTAGGCCAGAAGCAGCACGGATGCAGAAGCTCTTTTGATGAATTAACATGAAAGAGTAAACCATTCCCAGCGACTGATGCTGTTTCAGGGTATACCCCCTTCTTCAAGCTGTGTAGGCTCTCTCTGAAATAGACATGTCACAACACCGACATTTATATTGCACAAAAAAGTCCCATAAAGATGTTAGCCAATCACAAAGCTCACTCACAAATAGAGGACCTGATGCGGAACTGCACACCAGAGTAAGATGTATGCCTTATATACCAGCAAAGTGAAAACATTCAAATGAGTGACGTTTCATCTATTGGAACGTTTTGATTTTGCTGGTATAGAAGGTGTACACCTTACGCTGGTGTGCAGTTTCCCATCAGGTCCCCTATGTGTGAGGGAGCCTTGTGATTGGTCAACAGCTCAGTCTGACTGGTACATTTTAACCGTTTATTAAAACTGCATGCAAAGTAAATAAAAAATACTTAGCACATGCCTCCTGCTGCTCTTGGACACCACTGCTTAGACAAACGAGCTTCACTCCTGTAATTTATGTCAGTTAAAAACACTGCTATTATTCTTATTTCGTGACATCACACTTATATGGATCTAAACTGTAAATTACAAAGGGAAAAAGAGACAGAATTACACCTGCAATAACTGCTCCCCTTTGAACACAATGCAGCAGCAACTGATTACTGTATTACGTGAGAAAAGAGCCTCATACGGTAGGCCCTCCTACTGATTCTCTCTTCACCTTGGCTCTCTGTGATAGGCTGACTCATAGGAACAAGCATGGTATTGCTCAGGCCACACCCACTGGGTTACTCTAGGAGACAGGTCCCCCCCCCCCCCCACATACGGCAAGATATTTTAGTCGTTTTCGAAAGGGCAGAAAACTGCCTGAGCAGAGGGGTGTGGTGCTAAATAACAAAATCTGTACTTTGGCACAGAGGATCAACATTTTTCACGCAACTTTATTATTACTTCTGCTGCCTGTGCTGACAATGTGGATTTTACTTTTATTATTATTATTTAGTATTTATATAGCGCCAACATCTTACGCAGCGCTGTACAGAGTACAGTATTGTAACGATTGTGGAATTCTCTCCGTGATCAGCGCACAAGACGTGCGCTGACACTGCGGAAATCATCCACAAGCGTATAATTTGAGGAAACCCAGCAAAAGGTGCAATGCACCTGTAGAGGGAAATTCCTGTCGACAGATGGAGCTGTGGAGTGCAGAGGAACCGCTCCTCTGCTCTGCCACAGACGCTAGACAGGAATTGTGTGAAGGGAAGAAACGCAGGGCAAGATAGCCCTGAAAGAGAGAGATCAAAGCGACAGAGGGTATGTGTGTCCACCAAACTAGTCGCCACCCTGCGACGATGAACACACAACCATAAAGATAAAGTGAGAAGGCAATCGCCAGAGATGGCGATTGCTAACAGCGACACAAGACCGAATAAGCACAGATGAGGAATGTATGTATGTTCACCAATCTAACCGCCAACCTGCGACGGTGGACACACAACAGAAGAAACCAAGTGAGAACGCAATCGCAAGAGAAGCGATTGCGGAAGAGAATGAGCACAGGGACAGAATGTATGTATGTGCCCCAATCTAGTCGCCAACCCGCGACGGTGCACATACAACAGCAGATATGAAGTAGGAACGCAATCGCGAGAGAGGCAATTGCAGGAGGTGACACAAGGCTACAGCAAGGCAGAGCACGAGAGTAGCAAAGGCACAGCAAATCAAACAATGAGAAAATGAGGAAAATAACAAACGCTAACTAAACGCGAACACCGCACTCATTCACAACAGTGCACGCGTTTATGCGCGGTCTCCGCATGTTAAGCACAACAAAGACAAGCACGCCTAACTAACCACCAACAGACAATCATGAAATAGAGGACGCGAGCGCTTGCTTAACGGTTACCTCACCGAGCCTCCAGCAAGCGTTCGTAGCAGACAAGACAGATACACGAAAACAGGAATAAGTGAGAGATACGATCCACTGCTCTTTCCGCCAGAGCGAGTGCGATCCAAGTATAGAAACAGAGCGAACTGGATCCACTGCTCTTTCCACCAGAGCAAGTGCAATCCAAGTACAGCAAGAGAGTTGCAGACCAGAAGGATCCACAGCACTAGCGCAAGGCGAGTGCGATCCAGGAAGACAGAACAGAAGGATCCACAGCACTAGCGCAAGGCGAGTGCGATCCAGGCAAGACAGATCAGAAGGGGCTACCAGTAACAACCACTGTTCCGGTTAGCACCCAGACACACAGAACGATTTCCTGTCGACCACCGCTGGGACAGGACAAACAAACAAACAGATATGCAATCCTAACTGCACTAGGGAACCTGCCTAGTGCAGTCCCAGGAATTACTCTAGGCTAATCTTCAAACAATCAGCAAGGCTGACACCCCAGGAGTGTTTCACAGCACTAACCCTTATGACCAGCCCAGGTCTGTGATATCACATGGTATTTATAGTACAAGCCTACAAAGGATGTGGCTAGGCAATCTGCATGACAAACGCATGCAAATTCCTCAGCAGCAAGCTGCAAAACTGACAAAGGGTCTCTCTTCCAGAGACCTGCAGAATGCAGACCTGAACAGTGGTCAAAAAGCTGCCTGCCTGCGCAGGCAGCCGAGCGGATCCTCACAAGTATATTGTCTTCTCACTTAACTGTCCCTCAGAGGTGCTCACAATCTAATCCCTACCATAGTCTTATGTCCATGTATTATGCAGGAGAACAGAGGCGCCAAAAGGATAAAAGGAAGCTAAATGAGCTTAAAAACCAAATTCTTGGTAAATAGAAGAGGTAGTGGTGGACTTACCTCCTCCAAGTAGACACACAACGACTGTAGTAAAGACAGTAAATATATTTTATTTATGAACTCCAAATATGCAACGCGTTTCACAGGTTTGATCCCGCTTCATCAGGCAATAACAACGGAGCAATAGCATATGTGGTCAGTAGAAGAGCAAGGCACCTCTCACAGGTAAAATAATTTAGGTTGGTAAAATACCACTTAAGGTATTTTACTTTTTTCCCCAAATTCACTAAAGATTTTCCACATGAGGTAGAAGTTTGGCAATTTACTGAACAAACATGCTTCAATTCACTAAGCCTTGCTTGGTAAGTGTCACTTACTAGCTGTGGACCTGGTTTTAGCATTACCAAATGCCTTAATGCTTAGTGAATTGAGGCCAATGCGTGTAAAATTGTGTCTGGAAGTGCCTCATATGTGACCAGTTTTCATGGGTCACCCTGTTCCGCCTAGATTGTCTTATTATATCATCTTGTATGGACTTATGTTCATGTCAATGTCATAGACTTTCTGATGGAATGTTATCTAATGCCATTATCTTGTGTAATGGCACTGCTTACTTGATAGAGTGGGTTGCAAAAGTATTCAGCCCCCTTGAAGTTTTCAACATTTTGTCACATTACTGCCACAAACATGCATCAATTTTATTTTGAATTCCACGTGAAAGACCAATACAAAGTGGTGTACATGTGAGAAGTGGATCGAAAATCATACATCATTCCAAAAATTTTTTACAAATAAATAACTGCAAAGTGGGGTGTGCGTAATTAATTCGCCCCCTGAGTCAATACTTTGTAGAACCACCTTTTGCTGCAATTACAGCTGTCAGTCTTTTAGGGTATGTCTCTACCAGCTTTGCACATCTAGAGACTGAAATCCTTGCCCATTCTTCTTTGCAAAACAGCTTCAGCTCAGTCATAATAGATGGACAGCATTTGTGAACAGCAGTTTTCAGATCTTGCCACAGATTCAGATTCTCGATTGGATTTAGATCTTGACTTTGACTGGGCCATTCTAACACATAGACAGGGCCGTGCAGAGGATTCTCAAGGGGGGGTGCTCAAATTTGAAAAAGGGGCCCTAATCGATAAATTGTGCTAAATTGTGTATGTAATACCCCTTCTCCAGAAAGCACTAGGCAGTCTTAACCCCCCCCCCCCCACCACCACCACACACACACACACACACCTCTATAGAAGTATCAGGCGGACTTTGTGTCTTCTTTCAACCAACTTCTTTGGTGCCACCACCCTCAAATCAGCAGTCATAGGTGCGCACTATTAGAGTGGGCACAGTGGAGCCTGATGTAGGCATGGATTCACCTTTCATTACTGGGACCTTTGTCTCTCTAGATAAGCACCCAAGCTTCTTTTCAGGCAAAGAAGCAGTGGTTGCCAATATGCAGTGGTTGCTAAGCATTAGTAGATGCAAAACTGCAGTAAGTGCCAAGGTGCAGTGGGTGCACAGATGCAGTGGGTGGTAAGACGCAAAGGTCCAGTTTGTGCTAAGTTGCAGTGGGTGCCGATGTGCCAAAGTAAAGTCCGTGTCAAGCTGCTGTGGGTACCAAGGTCCAGTTTGTATTGGGTGTTTATTTGCAGTGGATGCTATGCTGTATTGGGTGCTGAATGAGTAGCAGAAGGCGATAAACAATAGTGGGTGCCATGTGAGTGCTAATTGGTACAGGGAGCCATCTGAGTGTTGGACATGAGTGAGCAGGGAGTGCCATGTGTGGTCTGGATGTGTGCCATGGGAGAGAACTGAGTCTCATATGGGTTCAGACCAAGGGTGGGTACTGGTTGCTATTTGAGTGCTGGCCATGGATGGGTACTAGGTGCATATAATGGCTTTGGAACTTTGTGCTGTGTGAGTACTATGCCATGTGGGTGTTGATTATGGGGGTTATAGGGTGTCATGTGGGTCTTAGGTGCAAATACTGAGTGCCAAGTGGGTACTGGGAGCGAGTACATGGTAACATCTTGGTAATGGGTGCTGGTTAGTGGGGTATTTGTTGTCATGTGAGTGCTAAATGCAGAAGCTGGGTGCCATGTGGGTTCTGGGTGCTGGCACAGGGTGTCATGTGCATTCTGGCTGTATGGGTTGGTGTCAAGCATCATGTAGGTGTTGATTGCAGTTACTCAAGCCCTTGTGAGTTCTGGGTGCAAGTATTGGATGTCATATGTGAGTGCTTGGTGTGGGTGCTGGGCACCAAGTGGAGGCTTAGTGCAACTGGAACTACTGCAAATGAAACATGTGGGTGTTGGGTGCAGGTACATTGGTGCGAATACTTGGTGCATTGTCTGCACTAGGTGCTAGCTATGGGTGGGCATTGTGTGCCATGTGGATTCTGAGTGCAGGTACTTTGGGTGCTAGTACTGGTTTATGTGAGTTCAGATAATGTGCAAGTACTGTGCCAAGTGGGTGTGAGTACTGGGTGCCAGCTATAGGGTGAATGATGCAAGTACTAAGTGCCATATGGAGGTCGGATATAAGTATTGGGTGAAAGTTGCTTGGTGCAAGTACTGGGTGCTTGCTATAGTGGGGGTTACTGGTTGAGTGTAATGTGGGTGCTGAATATTGGTGGGATTGTGGTGGGTGCAGGGAGTGGGAGGCCACTGTGTGTACTGCTATGAATGGCATAGTTGCTGCTAGGGGTGGTAGAGGTCAGTGTGGTTGCTGGGGGAGGTAGAGGTCAGTGTGGGTGCTGGGGGAAAGGTAGGTCACTGTGGGTTCTGTGGAAGGAAGAGGTCAGTATGAGTGCTGGAGGAAGGGGAGGTCACTGTGGGTGCTGGGAGAGGTCATTGTAGTTATTGGAGGAGGGAGTAGTTGTGGATGCTGTGTGTTGGGAGAGATCAGTGTGGGCACTGCTTTTGGGATGGGAGGTCCCTGTAAGTGCTGCAGGGGACAGGAGGGTAGCCTCTGGGGGAGGGAAAGATCACTGTGGGTGCTGGGGGAAGGATAGGTCAGTGTGGGTGCTGGGGTAGGCAGGATCACTGCTAGATTTGGGGAAGGAGAGGTGATTGTAGGTGGTAGGTGAAGGGAGAGGTCACTGTGGGAGGGAGAGGTCACTGTGGGTGCTAGTGGAGGGAGAGGTCACTGTGGGTGCTAGGTGGAGGGAGAGGTCACTGTGGGTGCTGGGGAAGGAGATGTCACTGTGGGTGCTGTGTGGAGGGAGAGGTCACTGTGGGTGCTAGGTGGAGGGAGAGGTCACTGTGGGTGCTAGGTGGAGGGAGAGGTCACTGTGGGTGCTGGGGAAGGAGATGTCACTGTGGGTGCTAGGTGGAGGGAGAGGTCACTGTGGGAGGGAAAGGTCACTGTGGGTGCTGGGGAAGGGAGAGGTCACTGTGGGTGCTGGTGGAGGGAGAGGTCACTGTGGGTGCTAGGTGCAGGGAGAGGTCACTGTGGGTGCTAGGTGCAGGGAGAGGTCACTGTGGGTGCTAGGTGGAGGGAGAGGTCACTGTGGGTGCTAGGTGGAGGGAGAGGTCACTGTGGGTGCTGGTGGAGGGAGAGGTCACTGTGGGTGCTAGGTGGATGGAGAGGTCACTGTGGGAGGGAGAGGTCACTGTGGGTGCTGGTGGAGGGAGAGGTCACTGTGGGTGCTAGGTGGAGGGAGAGGTCACTGTGGGTGCTAGGTGGAGGGAGAGGTCACTGTGGGTGCTAGGTGCAGGCACGTGCAGAGGGGGGTGCTCTGGGTGCCCAGGCACCCCCCCTTTTTAAAATCAGCAAAAAGGCCCCTCTGATCGCGCAAAATAAGCCCAGCCCCCTACCGCGGTAAGCCCCGCCCACCCGCGAGAAGCTCCGCCTCCGCCTGGGGCACTTTCAGGTGAAGAGGCCTGGATAGGAATCCTAGTGTGGCATACTCACCTCACCCTCCACCTAGGACCCATACTGACCTCTACCTCCCCCAGCACCCATAGTGACTTCTCCCTCACCCACAGGGACCTCTCCATCCACCTAGCACCCACAGTGACTTCTCCCTCCCCAGCACCCACAGTGACCTCTCCCTCCACCTAGCCAGGGCCGTGCAGAGGGTCCTTAAGTGGGGGGTGCTCAAATTTAAAAAAGGGGCCTGGCAATGCCTTCCCCCGCATGCCCCTCCCCTTCCTCGTTTCTGGCCAGGGGGGTATTGATTGTCATGCTGCTGAATGCAGATGCTGGGTGCCATGTGGGTTCTGGGTGCTGGCACAGGGTGTCATGTGGATTCTGACTGTATGGGTGTGTATCAACCATCATGTAGGTGTTGATTGCAGGTACTCAGTCCCTTGTGAGTTCTGGGTGCAAGTACTGGATGTCATATGTGAGTGCTTGGTGTGGGTGCTGGGCACCAAGTGGAGGCTTAGTGCAACTGGAACTACTGCAGATGAAACATGTGGGTGTTGGGTGCAGGCACTGGGTATCACATAGGTGCAAATACTTGGTGCCATGCCTGCACTGGGTGCTAGCTGTGGGTGGTTGTTGTGTGTCACGTGGGTTCTGAGTGCAGGTACTTTGAGTGCTAGTACTGGTTATGTGAGTGGGTGCCATGTGGAGGCTGTGTGCAGGTGTGAGTAGTGAGTGACATGTCAGAGCTGGGTACAAGTACTGTGCCATGTAGGTGTGAGTATTGGGTGCCAGCTATAGGGTGAAGGGGTGCAGGTATTGGGTGTCATGTGGCTGTTTGATGCAAGTACTAAGTGCCATATTGAGGCCGGGTGTGAGTATTGGGCGCAGGGTGCTTGGTGCAAGTACTGGATGCTTGCCATAGTGGGGGTTACTGGTTGAGTGTAAAGTGGGTGCTGAATATTGGTGGGATTGCTGTGGGTGCAGGGGGTGGGAGGTCACTGTGGGTACTGCTATGAATGGCATAATTGCTGCTAGGGGTGGTTGAGGTCAGTGTGGTTGATGGGGGAAGGGTGAGTCACTGTGGGTGCTGGGGGAGAAGTAACTGTGGGTGCTGTGGAAAGTAGAGGTCAGTATAGGTGCTGGAGGAAAGGGAGGTCACGGTCATTGTGGGTGCAGGGGGTAGGAGGTCACTATGGGTGCTGCCATGAATGGCATAGTTGCTGCTAAGGGAGGTAGAGGTCAGTGTTGGTGCGGGGGGAAGGGTAGGCCACTGTGGGTGCTGGGAGAAGTCAGTGTGGTTACTGGAGGAGGGAGTGGATTGTGGGTGTTGGGAGAAGCCACTGTGGGTGCTGGCAATGGGAGAGGTCACTGTAGGTGCTGCTTTTGGGATGGGAGGTCCCTGTGGGTGCTGCAGGGGACAGGAGGGTAACCACTGGGGGAGGGAAAAATAACTGTGGGTGCTGGGGGAGTGATAGGTCAGTGTGGGTGCTGGGGTAGGCAGGATCACTGCTAGAGCTGGGGAGGGAGAGGTCACTGTGGGTGCTAGGTGGAGGGAGAGGTCACTGTGGGTGCTAGGTGGAGGGAGAGGTCACTGTGGGTGCTGGGGAGGGAGAGGTCACTATGGGTCCTAGGTGGAGAGAGAGATCACTGTGGGTGCTAGGTGGAGGGAGAGGTCACTGTGGGTGCTGGGGGAGGGAGAGGTCACTGTGGGTGCTAGGTGGAGGGAGAGGTCACTGTGGGTGCTGGGGGAGGGAGAGGTCACTGTGGGTGCTAGGTGGAGGGAGAGGTCACTGTGGGTGCTGGGGAGGGAGAGGTCACTATGGGTCCCAGGTGGAGGGAGAGGTCACTGTGGGTGCTAGGTGGAGGGAGAGGTCACTGTGGGTGCTGGGTAAGAGAGAGGTCACTGTGGGTGCTAGGAGGAGGAAGAGGTCACTGTGGGTGCTAGGTGAAGGGAGATGACACTGTGGGTACTGGGTAGGGAGAGGTCAGTATGGGTCCTAGGTAGAGGGAGAGGTCACTGTGAGTGCTAGGGGAGGAAGTGGTCACTGGGTACTAGGTGGAGGGAGAGGTCACTATGGGTGCTGGGGGAGGTAGAGGTCAGTATGGGTCCTAGGTGGAGGGAGAGGTCAGTATGCCACACTAGGATTCCTGTCTGGGCCTCTTCACTTGAAAGTGTCCCAGGTGGGGGCGGAGCTTCCCGCAGGTGGGCGGGGCTTATCGCGGTCGGGGCTTATTTTGCATCGTGAGTGGGGCCTTTTTTGAAGATTTTAAAAAGGGGGGTGCCTGGGCACCCAGAGCACCCCCCTGTGCACGTGCCTGCCTTTCATAGTCTAATCTAATGTCCTACCATATTATTATGTATTTATATAGCACTGACATCAAGTTTCTTTTATACACTGAAAAAAGACAGCCCTGTGTGTGTCAGCTGATGGGCATCCATACACTGTAAAAAGATTGCATCTACACAACGCACAACAGTTATGAAGGTTGTTGGAACAATGGAAGAGGAGTTCACTTACCGAGGAAGCAGTGTATTGCGTCACAAAATGTACATCATGTCATATGGCTCACAATTTTGTGCATCCAACATAATTCTATATGCATTAGGTATTTATGCCCATTACGTTTCTTAAATTTAATAGCCCTTTGTTGGGAATTTGAGCGTGGCAATTGACTTTTAGCCAACTGTTACTTACATATGAGCTGAATAGGTTATTGCTTTAACTCTTTAAGCTGCTGTGAGGTATAAGTTCAGACCAGATTTCCAGAATCACTTAAGCTCTCCAACGATATCCAGCCTTGGAGAGCCTGATTAGTCATAAATAAAGGTTTATAGCAAAGGTCAGCTACAAATAGTAAGCATGTACCACATTACTTTTAGGACTTGGTTTTATATTAAAGCAACTGTCAGAGACTGAATTGATTAACATTGTTTCGACTTACTGTTTAAAAAGAAGATTGCATATATTTAGTTTTATAGTCTCCTTGCCAGGGGCGTAGGAATAGACCCTGCAGCCCCTGCAGTTGCAGGGGGGCCCCTAGCAAGTCAGGGGCCCGGAGGAGGAAAGGCTGTCACCACCGACGTACCTACCGGGGATGCGACTCTCTCAGCCGCAGGGGGGCCCGGCCACCCGGGGCTGCTCTCGGGCCCGCTCACTGTCCGTGGGGGGAGCGCTGCTCTGGTCCCCCCAGCAAGGTGCTCAACTGGCCGCAGCGTCTAATAGACGCTGCGCCAGTTCATTCCCCGCAGCCCCGCTTCAGCAGCCTGCATAGTCTCCGGCAGGCAGAGCAGGGCTACGGCAAGATGGCCGCCGAAGAAGCCCTGCACTGGAGACTATTTGTGTCTCTAGTACAGGGCTTCGGCAGCCATCTTGCTGTAGCCCTGCACTCTGCCTGTCAGCGCGGGAGATGTGCTGCAGGAGGACTCGGGGAGCTGCGAGCCAGATGCCGGGAGAGGAGAAGACTTCTGTCAGGTAAGTGAATTGTTTTTTTTTCACAGGTGCATTTTTTTTCTAGTGTCTGCTGCCTACATTGTGATTTTCTGGTGTCTGCTGCCCACATTATGATTTTCTGGTCACTGCTGCCCACATTGTGATTTTCAGGTGTCTGCTGCCCACATTATGATTTTCTGGTGTCTGCTGCCCACATTACGATTTTCTGGTCACTGCTGCCCACATTGCGATTTTCTGGTGTCTGCTGCCCACATTACGATTTTCTGGTCACTGCTGCCCACATTGCGATTTTCAGGTGTCTGCTGCCCACATTACGATTTTCTGGTCACTGCTGCCCACATTGCGATTTTCTGGTGTCTGCTGCCCACATTACGATTTTCTGGTCACTGCTGCCCACATTGCGATTTTCTGGTCACTGCTGCCCACATTGCGATTTTCTGGTGTCTGCTGCCCACATTATGATTTTCAGGTGTCTGCTGCCCACATTACGATTTTCAGGTGTCTGCTGCCCACATTACGATTTTCAGGTGTCTGCTGCCCACATTACGATTTTCAGGTGTCTGCTGCCCACATTATGATTTTCTGGTGTCTGCTGCCCACATTGCGATTTTCTGGTGTCTGCTGCCCACATTACGATTTTCAGGTGTCTGCTGCCCACATTATGATTTTCTGGTGTCTGCTGCCCACATTGCGATTTTCTGGTGTCTGCTGCCCACATTACGATTTTCAGGTGTCTGCTGCCCACATTGCGATTTTCAGGTGTCTGCTGCCCACATTGCGATTTTCAGGTGTCTGCTGCCCACATTACGATTTTCTGGTCACTGCTGCCCACATTGCGATTTTCAGGTGTCTGCTGCCCTCATTACGATTTTCAGGTGTCTGCTGCCCACATTACGATTTTCAGGTGTCTGCTGCCCACATTACGATTTTCTGGTGTCTGCTGCCCACATTACGATTTTCTGGTGTATGCTGCCCACATTAGGATTTTCTGGTGACTGCTGCCCACATTGCGATTTTCTGGTGACTGCTGCCCACATTGCGATTTTCTGGTGACTGCTGCCCACATTGCGATTTTCTGGTGACTGCTGCCCACATTGCGATTTTCTGGTGACTGCTGCCCACATTAGGATTTTCTGGTGTCTGCTGCCCACATTACGACATTCTGGTGACTGACTGCTGCCCACATTAGGATTTTCTGGTGACTGCTGCCCACATTAGGATTTTCTGGTGACTGCTGCCCACATAACGATATTCTGGTGACTGCTGCCCACATTAGGATTTTCTGGTGACTGATGCCCACATTGCAATTTTCTGGTGACTGCTGCCCACATGGCGATTTTTTGGTGACTGCTGCCCACATTGCGATTTTCTGGCCCACATTACGGTTTTCTGGTGAACACTGCCCACGTTACGATTGTCTGGTGAATGCTGTCCACGTTACGATTTTCTGGTGAACGCTGCCCACATTACGATTTTCTGGCCCACATTACGATTTTCTGGTGAACACTGCCCAAGTTACGATTGTCTGGTGAATGCTGTCCATGTTACAATTTTCTGGTGAACTCTGCCCACATTACGATTTTCTGTCCCACATTACGATATTCTGGTGAATGCTGCCGACATTACGATTGTCTGGTGAATGCTGCCCACGTTACAATTTTCTGGTGACTGCTGCTCACGTTACTATTTTCTGGTGACTGGTGCCCACATTACGATTTTCTGGTGAACTCTGCCCACATTACGATTTTCTGGCCCACATTACGATTGTCTGGTAAAATGCTGCCCACTTTACAATTAATTTACAGTGAAACGCTCCCATCCAAATATTCGCAGGGGGGCCCAGTGATTTCTAGTTACGCCCCTGCTCCTTGCACATGTTCTATGTGTGATACAATCAATGAACCGTATAAGGGATAAAAACTGCCCACTGGATTACACACATTTGTTAAAGTTTATGCTAAAGCTCTTATATAAATTGTGAAATTAGTCAATTGAGCAGGTAAACAATGAGTATTAACATCATCCCACAGCTAAAATCCCCAAACAACATTAGGTAGCCATACACTATACAATATGTATAACAAATTAGACAGTTGATTTGACCAAAATATAAATTCTAAGGCATCTATTTACAAATGTCAGCCCTTTAACCACTTCACCTCCCTGGGACGAGTATCTATGTCCCTGCAAAACACCACTACAGCTCACAGGGGCATAGATACTCGTCTATTGCCGCTGTGCACTCACGCTCTCGCCGATTGTTAGAGGGGAGATCAATGAATGGGAACGCAGTTCCTATTCATGGATCCAAGTCTCCATTGTCAGTGATCATTGCATTCAGGAGTGGGTGCTGCTCAGATTATTATGGTAACATATATGTGATTTGTCTCAGATTTCCTCACCCTCATTGCCTGATTATTATTTACCCATTACTTGATCATTTATACATTCCCTCTCAGCCACACTGGAGATTTGTTTTTGTTTTTATCTGTTTGGATACGTCATTAAATTAAATTTATGTACTTTTTCCACATGAAGTCAGTGGTTGCTTGGTTTTGTTGACCATGGATACTTTTTTTGTTTAATGGCGTAAACTGGTCGTCTGCTGGTTACCATGGAAACGGCCGCACGATCGAGGGTGTCTCCGTGAACAGCCGGAAAGCCGCCGATCGCGGCTCGCCGGCAAAATGTAAACACGCGGGGAAGAAATCCCCGCTGTTTACATCATACGGCACTGCTGCGCAGCAGCGCCGTAAGGCAGATCGGCGATCCCTGGCCTCTGATTGGCCGGGGATCGCCGGCATATGATAGGCCAAAGCCTATCCTACAATGCGCAGGACGGATATCCGTCCTGCGCAGCTCAGAGGGGAAGGGGGAGGGAGGGAGAGGGACAGAGCGCCGAAAACGCTGCGGAGGGGGGCTTTGAAGAGCCCCCCCCCCCGCAAAGCGCAGCAAGCTATCAGACCCCCCCAGGAGGACATCCCCCTAGTGGGGAAAAAAGGGGGTAAGTCTGATCACCCTGGCTCTATCCTGATCTGTGCTGCGGGCTGGAGAGCCCACTCAGCACAGATCATACGAAAATCCACTGGTCGTCAAGTGGTTAAAGAGTGAGGGAGGAAATTGCATCAAAATTAGCTTCAGTCAGAGGGAATCAAAATGAAAAATGCCTACAACAGAATTCTCTTTATTTACTATATAAAATTCACTAAAATTAAATTGTGGATAGTACAATACATCTGTTATGTAAGTAGTTATCTACTTGTATATGTGATTTTTTTTCCTGGCATAGTATGGCTGATCCTGCTGCTTTAAATGACAATTGTTGAACACCTGTGGAAAAAATTATTATTATTGATTTATAAAGCGCCAACATATTCCGTGGCGCTGTACAAAGTAAGAAACAAACATGGGGTACATAATAATACAGACAATGGTGTACTCCAATATACAAGATACATAATTAGTGACAAAATACAAAGAATGATACAAAATACAAATTATAGAATTGGTAATGACAGTGATAAAATTAACATGATGAATAAAATGTATAATGGTTACCAAGACATAAAAGAGGCAGAGAGCCCTGCCCTTGCGAGCTTACAATCTAAAGGGAATGGGGGGGGGGGGGGGGGGAACAGGAGGAGGGGTAGTATGCAGCAAATATATAGGGGCTTTGTGTTTTAGGATACCTAGTAGGAGTGCAATTTGGTTTTAGTACAAAGGGAAGTGGCCTAAGGTAGCGCATATGCTTGTCGGAACAAGTGTGTTTTTAGAGAGCGTTTAAAGGTAACAAAGGTTGGCGAGTGACGGATGTGTTGTGGGCGGGCATTCCAGAGGAGGGGTGAAGCGCATGCGAAGTCTTGTAAACGTGAATGTGAGGAGTTGATTCTAGAGGAGGACAACAGAAGATCATGTGCCGATCTGAGATTGCGATTGGGTTTGTATCTGGAGATTAGTGAGGATAAATACCGGGGAGAGAGATTGTGGAGAGCTTTGTAGGTTAGGGTTAGGAGTTTGAACTGAATCCTCTGGTTAATTTGCAGCCAGTGAAGAGCTTGACAAAGAGGGTCGGCAGAGGAAGATCGAGAAGAAAGATGAATGAGACGAGCAGCTGAGTTCAGTACCGACTGGAGCGGGGCCAGTTTGTTACACGGTAGTCCACAAAGTAGTACGTTGCAGTAGTCCAGACGAGAAATTATGAGAGCATGTATTAACATTTTAGTTGTGTCTTGAGTGAGAAAGGGACGGATGCGAAATATGTTTTCGAGTTGGAGATGGCAGGAGCTGGTTATGGAGTAAACATGAGGAATAAAAGAGAGAGATGAGTCGAATATCACCCCCAAGCACCGAGCTTTGGGAACTGAAGTTATGGGAGTGTTATTAACATTTATTGTTACTTCAGGCAGGGAGGTGGACAGAGACGGTGGAAAAATTATTAGTTCTGTTTTACTCATATTAAGTTTTAGGAAGCGAGAGGACATGAAGGAGGATATGGCAGACAAGCAGTCTGACAGCGGAATGCATCGATGCTTAGTAATGATGCATTCAGCATATTCAGATTTGGAACCTCTTTCTGAATTCTGCAGATAAGAACCTGATCTTTGTACATGGCTAGATAGTGCAATGGTTAAGGGCTCTGCCTCGGACATACGAGACCTGGGTTTAAATCTCAGCTCCTCCTATTGTGGGTAACCACAAATGCTCACTTATAGCTGAATTATTGCAAATTTCCTTCTGTTTTAACTACTTGCTGACCGCTCCACGCCAGTGGCAGCTCCAGGACAACTCCACGCCGATTAGCGTGAATGGTCTGGAATGGGGATTGCAGGGGAGCGCGCACATCCCCACTCTGATGACGGAGCTCCACTTTGCCTTCAGCCTCCCGTCGGCGATCGCCGCTCGGAGACTGTTAGACGGCGAAACCGCCTTCTAATAAGTCTGTACAGTGCTGCGATCTAAGGCAGCGATGTACTGGGGACAGCCGTGTGCCACGCCAGTCCCCCTGGGGGAGACAGAAGCGATCCGCTGTCATAGGCTGAAGACTATGACAGCCAATCGCTATGATTGGCTGGCGGAGGGTGGGACGGGAATAAATTATTTGAAAAAAAATAGTAAAATTTATTAATAAAATAATAACATAAATATTTGCAAAAAATAAACATTGAGGGAGCGATCAGACCCCACCAACAGAGAGCTCTGTTGGTGGGGAGAAAAGGGGGGGGGAATAACGTGTGTGCTGTGTTGTACAGCTCTGCAGTGAGGCCTTAAAGCTGCAGTGGCCTATTTCTGTAAAAATGGCCTGGTCTTTAGGGGGGTTTAATACCGCGGTCCTAGAGTGGTTAAGAAGGCAAATCACACCAAACATTGCTTTTTAGTAGGAGGGCTTTTCTGCTATCTTTTATCCCCATATACATTCCTAGTAGTTTGGGTCACCCTGAGTTGCTTGGTTACTGTGTTGTACTAGTCCAAGCCCTATCCTATACAGCTATATCAATCCCTGCCATGTACTGATGAGGGCTAAAAGTCCGAAACAGGCCATCTACATGTGGGTTTGATGTGGTTGAGTAACATTTTAAGCTATAGGCTTGCTATTCACCAGTGGGTTCTGGGTGCTAGCCTGGTTTACAGGGGTGA
This sequence comes from Hyperolius riggenbachi, assembly GCF_040937935.1. Classification (NCBI taxonomy): domain Eukaryota; kingdom Metazoa; phylum Chordata; class Amphibia; order Anura; family Hyperoliidae; genus Hyperolius; species Hyperolius riggenbachi. The sequence continues at coordinate 251,399,584 of NC_090650.1, forward strand.
AAATAGATAATTTGCATATTCAGTAGTGGTGCATTGTGGATAACCACAAATGTTCACTTATAGCTGAATTATTGCACATTTCCTTCTGTTTTAAGAAGGCAAATCACACCAAGCATTGCTTTTTAGTAGGAGGGCTTTTTGTTCTCTTTTATCCCCTATACATTCCTAATGGTTTGGGTCACCTCGAGCTGCTTGGTTACTCTCTTCCTATTCAGTAAGGAATTTTTGGATGAGACTAATTCTGCTACTGCCTACTGAGTGCGCTCCAGTGGCTGCCTCACAAAAACCTTGAGTCCGACAGGAGAAGAGCGCTATTCAAATACTGGAGTTGTTATTATTATTATTACATGCAAATCACGCATCTCACAATTCAGCTCTCACATATTTCTTCCTGAAGGAGGAAGTATGTGAGACCTGGAATGCGACAGACGGCAGCGACAAAGGTGAACACCTCCTGCCATGGTGCACGTGTACAAAGATTCAGGTCCTAATCTGCAAATTTCAAATATGTCAAATACGTCACATTTGATGCTTTGGAGGGTGTTTCCGAGAGTTGCAGTTATAAAAGTCACAGTAATTCTGTGCACTAGTTGAGGAATTCGCCCAAAAAAAAAAAAAAAGCTAGAAGCGGATTGTAATTTGTCCAACTAATTATTCTCCAAGTTCCCTCTATGGGCTTTATTTCTAAAGGTGGTCACTAAGGGTCCAATTTCTAGTGAAAAATCATTCAAGCGATCAGATAATTCTGATCGGAAGTAAAATTGTTCACTACACCATCAACAAACCAATATTTGCTTCCCATCTATCACAACCAACAAGAAAATCCAAATTTTGGTTTGACGAAAATCCAGTCAGACGACCAATTCGATCAGAATTTCTGTTCGCTTGAACAATTTTCCGCTAGAAATTGGATTTTGGCCTCTTGCACACTGCAAGTGATTCCGATTCAGATTACGCTTTTTAATCAGTTTTTACATCCGATTCCGATTTTCAGTTTGCTCCCTGCTCACTGCAAATTGGAACCTGAATCGGATGTAAAAACTGATTAAAAAGCGGAATCTGAATCGCTTGCAGTGTGCAACAGGCCTTTTAGTGGCCACCTTTACATTAAGCGGTTGTAAGGCCAAATCCCTATCACAGAATAGGACAGAATAGGTGAAGGATGCGGTTTCCATGTTGTACAGTGAGAAATACAACTGAAAATAAATATTGGAGCAGGAAAATATATATAACTGTCTGTTATAACCAAAACTATCCCCGCAGTTTTGGTGCAAAGGTCCTTTGCCATGCTGCAAATAATTTGCATTAATTCTGTGTGCATTATAAAAGAAAAAAAAATCAATTCACTATACATATTTATAATAGAAAATATCTCCCCTCTTACATACTTCTTTTAGGTTTTCCGTATTAATGTAAATTTACTTTCAAAGCCATTTAGTAGAATTACTTTAAGTCATAGCGCCCCATAGATATGCAAACAAAAAGTCAATACATTTTATGGAATCCTCATATACATTCACAACAATGTCTTGCCAACATTTTGTACCATTGTGTAGGGCAATAGAAATGTACATCATGACAATCAGTATGCATTTAAGACAAAGAAACCTCTGTAATAAGAATAGATGTGGTCCCTCAAATTACCTCACATGCACTCCTGTGACTCCTGGGATTTCTGGTTGGCAAGCATATATGTAATTATGTAGGATGAGAAGTACATTTTGGAAAATGTGCAAACACAATTGTACGTCCGCATCTGTGCTAAATACTTATTTAGTATACACAATGTTATTTGCTAAGAGCAGGTATGTTTAGTACTATAAAAATAAAGACTTCCTCTAGGTTTACATTTTTTACCATCCCGAGTAACTTTAACTTATAGGTGTTCTCCTTTCTCCACCTCTTAAAACCACCAGAATCCCCCAGAATTCCAGAGGTTATGGCTTCCATCGGGTTGCTTATTGACTTCCAATGTCTTACTGCAGTGACATGGCTCTTGAAAATGATGGCTCTTGAGCAACTACCCCCCTCCTGTTTGCCATGGATTGGAGGGGTGGCATGGCTGTTACACCCAGGAATTCTGACACCAGTATATCTAGTGGTGGTGGGTTTTAATTTGGGTGGTCCTTCGGATAAGGTGCAGAGGAAAGGAGAGTAAGGACAACATCATTTGGAGCCAAAGCAGCTTAAGATAGCTTTGGTTCTTTAGCAATCTGGTAGAGTCATGTGACCCTAAAGTTAAAGATTCTTGGAGGGGAGTATAAGAGAGGTAGAGTGTGGACAGGCGATTTAACTAAAACATGCAACTAGACTTCGAGAGAAAATTAGAAAGCGATTTGTAGGAGGTAACAAAAAGCATTATCCAATACAGAAAACGATAGTCATCAATTTCTAGTACAAATCAAAATCAAATACTATGTATGTATCGTGTAGTGTATGTATTGTAGTCTAGGGCCATGTTAGGAGGGAGGCAAATAACTTCTCTTTATGTTTTTGGGATATTAGCAAATTTAAAGAGACTCCGTAACAAAAATTGCATCCTGTTTTTTATCATCCTACAAGTTCCAAAAGCTATTGTAATGTGTTCTGGCTTACTGCAGCACTTTGTACTATCACAGTCTCTGTAATAAATCAATGTAGCTTTCCCTTGTCAGACTTGTCAGCCTGTGTCTGGAAGGCTGCCAAGTTCTTCAGTGTTGTGGTTCTGCTATGAACTCCCCCCTCAGGGGGGAAAGAAACACACAAATGATCTCTTGAGCTTCAACAGGAAGGCTGTATACAGCCTGCTTGTGTATGGATGTATTTTCTATGTGTGGACATACTGTACATCAACCTACTTCCTGTTTTGGTGGCCATTTTGTTTGTTTATAAACAAACTTTTTAAAACAGTTTTTAACCACTTTTCATGTGGCGGGGAGCGGTGAAATTGTGACAGAGGGGAATAGGAGATGTCCCCTAACACACTGGTATGTTTACTTTTGTGCGATTTTAACAATACAGATTCTCTTTAATATTCTAAGTTTTTCCTAGGTGATATCTTCACACCTTATCAATAAAATGCCATTCAAGCTACCAGCAAGAAAATACTCAAATTTTGACAGTACATGTGATACTTGACCAATCAGCATCCCCAGTGTCCCTCAAAAGTAATCATTCATTAAAAAAAAGTAAAAAAAAAAAAAAGTTTAAAATAAATATCAGAAAATAAATAACCCTCAATCCATCCTTCAAAAAAAAATAATTTTTAAAGTTATGATCAAACTTGGAAAAGTTTCAGCAAAATTACACGAGTGGGCAGCTTACAAAAAAACCCCCCAAAAACACCTAAAACTTTGAATAGCCCAGGTTGTTAGCTTTCCATTATGGTGACATTTGAGGCCTCTTTCTGATGTCCTGACTCTTCTGGTATCATGCAAAGAAAGAATAGCCCTGTAACAATTAGTGAAAACAAATGGGACTTAAAAAAGCCATAAGCACGCTTTGAGAATAATGAACTGCTGTGCAAGGAGTTAGTTATCAAATAACACATATGTGACCTCCGTGTAATCATAGTGAGTTGTAGAATAAATGTTGATGCGTCTTATAGCTTAGACCCAGTCACATAAAAAACGGCAATGACAAACTCAATCCATCATGAAAAAGAAAAGTAATTTTTAAAGTAACGATCAAGCTTAGGAAAGGCAATAAAATGGTTTATTTTCATATATTCTGTACCAAAATAAAAAGCTTGTAAAAAGAAAGTGACAGAATTTAAAATAGAATGAAGTGTACCTAAGGGACTCAACTTTTTAAAAAGGTATGCCTGAGAATATATTACAATTATCTTTGCAAACAAGGACTTGCATTTATTGCTAGGCTACAATGAGAAAACAAAAATAACAATATAGAAAAAAATACACCTTTATTTCCAAAATATACATTACCCCATACATTGCACCAGAAACACAATTTAAATGTTGGGATACTCAGGAAAAATTGGCAAATATAATGTGTGGGTTTTATCTAAGGTAGCATTGTTTATTTTAAAACTAGAGTGCATACAAATGGAGGAATAGTGTATTTTTTCCCTATATTTTCCCTTTAAATGTATACTAAAAAAAAAAAAAAACCTTTCACCCCAAAAAGCCTAATTTTTGGCAATAAAAAAAAAGATCATTTAGGTGTAATGAATGTGAAATTTGCTGGCATCCATAAGACAAAAACAACCTGGGAGCTGAAGGACCAATTACTCTCTTCCGTTGAATTTTTGTTTTTTAAAACCCCTAATGTAGGCTTCCCATTGTTCAGAAAGAGAATAGAGCATGACCTGACTTGCCAGATCTTTAGGTGGAAATTTTGTGGGCAAGTCCACTGCTCCCCTCTTTACCCCACATGCTGTTCCATTGTTCCCAGCACTACCATCCCTCCTTCCCCCTTCATTAAGACAGAACGCATTACTTGGCCGTTCCCTAGCAATGCGCCTGTATGGTATTGGGGCCCTGCAGTTTCACCTGCAGGATTAATTTAGACTGGCAGGTGACACAAATTAAGAGCAAACTTTGTGTGTATACGCAACTTACCGGTAACGTTCACCCACTCTATCCAAAGTCAAGATTTTTTTTATACTTCTACTTTACTATTTTAGCAGACTTTATTCTGATGAGCAGGTCATACATTATCCCATGTTGAAATAGACAAGGTGTTAAAGTTAATAACAAAAACATTGAATGTAAAGGAAATATATTAAAATAAAAAAAAAAGCTTCTTCTATTGAAAGCCTACAACTATGACAGTGCTAATGATACTGCAGAGAGGTGATCTAATATCAAGTGAGGCAAGGTGGCAAATGATACCTCTCATAATAATTTATGCCTACCACTTCTATGGAAATGTATTACCAAATATGTTATCTGCTAATTTGATGCTATATCTGCAAGATCTAATAGTGTGCTTCATACATTACTGGAAATGTATCAGAGCTTATATCCACACACAAATTCCATAGTTCATGGAATAACCAGTGTGCACAAATGTACCCTTGTCCTCTAACTGTCCATAAACTTCGTTTTCTTTTCTGTCCTACCACCACAATGCCTAGCTTTCACTGATCCGAGTATCCCTTGGTAAACTGATCTCTTTGTGGGGCTTGGTCCATACATAAAGTGTGAAATGGCATCAATATGTTAAAACTCAAATAGTGGCTCTAAGCACAAATAGTTGTGTATCTGACCCCTGGAAGGTGTGTTGATGTACACTCCTCCCATAGAGCTTCTCTGGAAGACATTTGAAGAGGGGTGCCAGGCTTTGGAGCAGGTTGGGTACTATAACTTAGCAGCAGGGCAAGTAATACACATTTTTTTATATGAAGATACAATATCACTTGAAACTAATCCTGAAGCAAAAGGAGAATGGGAAAAATGTATAAGGTATTGGTTATCGGACTCTAAAACCATTTGCCTCCTTGATCCATAAGAAGCTGGCAAACAGAGGAGCATGCTATTATGCATTCATTATGAACATATTTTGGACAAGTTGATCTGTCCTCGCGTTTTACAGAAGAGGAAGTCAGCGATGTTATGGGATACACATCCATAGTTAAAGGAAATCTGAAATACCTAAAAAAAAAAAAAGTTTCACACACCTAGGGCTTCAGCCAGCCCCATGCAGCTGTCCTGTGCCCGCGCCATCACTTAACGATCCTCCGGTCCTCGCCACAGCTAAGTTTCAGTATCACCAACCTGCAAGTCGATGGCCACTGTGCCTGCGAAAACATTGTACTGCACTTGCGCAGGATGCGCCCGGCAACGGGAACGTGAGATAGGACGCGTGCAGCTAGGGCCACGAAGGTGCAGTAGCAATCAACTTGCTAGTCTGCGATACCGAAACCTAGCCGTGGCAGGGGACCGGAAGAACATTAAATGACGGTGCGGGGCACAGGGCAGCTCCAGGGGGCTGGCAGAAGACACAGGTAAGTGAAACTTTTTTTTTTTTTAAGAAACTTCAGGTTTCCTTTAAGATTTAGAAAAACAAATGTGTAGCAAGCTTTACTGTCCCTCTTTGTCTTTTTTTTTGGGGGGGGGGGGGGGGGGGGCATATAACCTATTTTTCAAACTTTTAGTTCTTGCTTATCCCACTGGATATTTGACATGAACATATTGTAGCTCTGCATATCCCGGTATCTACATAGTAAATCATCCTCATGGAATTCTGTTATGTTCAAAATACTTTGGCTGTAGATTTGTTATAGGTACAAACCTCAGTCAAGAATATGGACAAGCTCAATAGCTTGGCATAATTTTTCCCTTTTGTAATAGCTCAACCATGAATAGCAAACAACCTGGATGATTTTCTATGTTGCATTTTTAAAATCAAATGGCAGAAATAGAAAACATTTTTTCCAGGGCTGAAGAACTCAACAGACTCAGCAAAACTGGTATTTTATAAAAAAAAAAAATGTTATGCTCCAAGATGATAAACGTTTGCAGGCTTTGCTACACCAGGAGACGCAGAAATCCTAGTGAATTAATGGCTATGCAGTTGCAGAAAATATATTATATATATATATATATATATATATATTTATATTCTTTTAAATCGGGATAAATGAGTTGATGCAGATTCATGCAAATACTATATGCAATTTTATGCAGCTTAAAAATGGACAACTTGAGCTTCAATTGATCCATCTGAATACATATTTTTATATAAACTCAGAATTATTTACATTTCATTGACCATCCCAAGCTTTATTACAAGCTTGCCCTAAGATAATTAAACTATTCTTAGTGCAGCTGTGATTGTGCACGCCTAGAGTCACACGAATTGCTTGCTAACCATTCAGCATATCATTTAGGTATTGCCACCCAACAGAAAGCAATGTTCACTGAATTCAGATAAGGTTTGGGGAATCCCTTATGTTTTGCAATGATTGTCAGCTCTAGTTAATCTTGATAAATAGGTATTCGGTACTAACTGTACAAATAACAGAGAAGAAATCATAGAGCTCTGTTAATTTTTTTTAGCCTAGCTTTAGGACTTTATATAGAATTTGGAAAGCACTTAAATCACTTTCTGCTTTTATAGAAATGGGCAAGTTTCCCCAATAAAAACTGCAATACGGATTTTTTTTTCCGTCTATGTACGGTTTCCACAATTGAATGGTTTCCACAATTTTTCTGTGCACTTTTGAGGCTTGCTCAATTACTCTGAATGAGACTGAAATGCAAATTTGTCACTAACGCATTGCATTTCTGTGGAGAGAATTGGCTAATGGAAATTAAGTACTACAATTTACATTGCTACATGAGAACCATTACCATCAGGAAAAGGTGAGCTGGTACAAACCGGTTCAAAGCATGCCTAGTGGAATAAAAAGCCCTTAGAACTTGCAATGCTATTTCAAAGTAAAGAAATACCACTTCTGCAACTAATAATAATAACAATAATAATATAATAATAATAGTTTAGTTGGTCTTTAATTACAGCTTATTTTTTTATTTACAATCTACCATTTCCCTGATTCTAAGCATGGGATTTACTTTGGCATTAGGATGTTCTGTAGACAATTAACAACACCTTGACATTAGAGAAATGATTTACAGAATAAGATGCTTCGCTGATTTCAGTTCATAAGTGGAAAAAAATGTGAACCAGTAACGATAATTATGACACTTTTGGTTCCTTACGAGCATTATTTGTTCAGTATATCTGTGAAGGCTCTCATTAGTAGTAATTGTAGGTGATGCAGACAGTCTTGAATTTTTGAAACACATGTTAAGAACATTTGCTGCAAACATACTGAGCTACAGATTCATTGAATTTCTTCCTTTGTAGGTTTAGGGTGCGTTGAAACTAGGTGTAACAATTGACTACCAACCAGATACTGTGCATTGCAATAACTGTTACCGGAAGGCGCCATTTCTGAAATTTGATGCTGAATGTACCGGTACTTTTCAATAAACTCACTGTGAACTTTGGGTACATACACATATCCAATTTTGATTGGATAAATCAAATAAGATAAGCTCTAAGGGCTAGAACCTACTAGAGCGCTTTTTTTAGCGTTTAGGGATTGCTTTAAATCACTAGCGATTTCTCTAAACGCTCTGCCTATGTAAATGAATGTGACACAGTAGCGACACTCCACAGTAGCGATTGCAATTAGCAGGACATGCAGCATTTTGGGAGCGTTTGTGTTTCAAAGTAATGTATTGAGGCGCTGGCAAATCGCTCATGAATCACTACACATAGCAATTTGTGTGTGAGTTTAAATTATTGCAAACTGTAAAAAAAAAAAAAAAAAAATAATTTGAAATAACCAATCAAAATTGCTAATCTCAATCGCTGGCAAAAAGCTAACTTTTTAAAATCACTACCAAAATTGCTAGAAAACACTCATGAAATTGCTTACAAAACACTATTTAACCTCCCTGGCGGTAAGCCCGAGCTGAGCTCGGGCTATGCCGCGCAGGGGGAGATCTCAGCCCCTGGTGGGGCGATTTTCATTTTGTAAATTGCTGTGCGCGCAGCCAGCACTTTGCTAGCCGCGCGCACAGCTTGATCGCCGCCGCTCTGCGGCGATCGGCCGCACGCAGCGGCTGAAGAGGGCCCCCCCCCCCGCCAGAGCCCTGCGCTGCCCGGATCAATGAGCTCCGGGCAGCGCTATGGGCTGGATCGTGTGTCCCTGACGTCAGGACGTCGGCTGACGTCCATGACGTCATCCCGATCGTCGCCATGGCGACAGGAGAAGCCAAACAGGGGAACGCGTTATATACGCGTTCCCCTGTTTGCTATAGATGCCGGCGACGATCGGACTAGAGGGCCACATGCGCCCTCTAGTGGTGTTTCATGTAGCTACCACTCTGGTAGCTTTACATGAAACATTAAAAAAAAAAATTAAAAAAATTGGAATTCTGCAATTTTTGCAGAAAAAATTAACCGCCAAGGAGGTTAAAAACGCTAGCAATTGCGATAGTGATTTGCAACTTGTAGTGGGTACCAGGCCTCATACTGCATGTATGTGGTAAAACTGGCCAATCTGTTCTTAGTATTCAAAGTCTGTTTCCCAACAAGACGGTCTTATATTAACTTTTGCTTCAAAAGATGCATTACGGCTTATTCTCAGGGGATATCTTGTTTTTCCCTTGAACGTGTGTGTGTGTGTGTGTGTGTGTGCGTGTGTGTGTGTGCGTGCGTGCTTCGCATCCAGACCTTCTTTTCCCCTTATGGACCAGAGCAGTTTTGACGCTTTAGCCATGCCCCTATTTAAACAGCCGTAACTTTATCCCTACTTACGACACCTAAATGATCTAGGTTTTTCAGGATATACTAGACTTTCATAGGGGGGTATTTTGATCCAAGAAAAAAATTCTATGCATTTTAATGGGAAAAAGAGGGGGGGGGGGGGGAGGAAATGAAAAATTGCATTAATCCTTAGGTTTTACCAAGTCTAGAAAAAAATAAAAAATGCTACAGTAGATAAACATGCCACCAGTATTACATCCCCCAACGATAGATAGCCAGGCGTGTCCCCAGTATCAGCTCCCCAGTATAGCCAGATGTGCCCCCCTAATATCAGCCCCCGGTATAGCCAGATCTGTCCCCCGTATTTGCTAGCCCCCCATCTAGACAGATGCATCCCCCGGAATAGGGCCCACCATTATAGCAAGATGTGTCCCCGGGTTCAATGTTCCCCATTGAAGCCAGATGTGCCCCCAGGATTAGCGACCCCTCCCGATTATAGCCAAATATGCACCCAGTGTTAGGTTATGGCCCCCAGGACCATCAGATGTGCCCCCCATTATTAATTCCCCACCCCGTTACCCTGATGGGCCCCAAAATACATTTCAACCCCCCCCCCCCTTTCGGAACACTACCCCCACCCTCCTTTATGGGTAGCCAGATATGCCCCCCCCCCCCCCTACTACTCTGCCCCTCCGTGGCCGGATCGATAAAAAAAAAAATGCCCCTGCAAGCAGAATATCTCACCTTACCTGGTTCCTGCGATCATCCTTTAGCCCCAGCTTCCATTCAGCCCTGTGATACCAAACACAGGGTCCCGGCTTGATGACATCATCAAGCCAGGACCCGGATGTTCGGCATCACAGGGCTGGAACCAGGTAAGGTGATATATTATCCTTGCAGGGGCATTTTGTTTATCGATCTGGAGTGGAGGGGGAGAGATGAAGAATCACCGCTGTTTGCTACAGCGGTGATCGTTCATCCACGGGGGTGGGGTTTACTAACTGGCTACAAGGGAACATTTTCCCTTTCACCAATTAGTAAGGCAGCTGACAGTGCCGGGGGGTATGCTCTGAAGTGCACCCGATCGTGCACAGCAGGGCTGCAAGCAAGTCAGTATATCTATGTCATGGTGGCTTGGAGAGTGCCACAGATGACGTAGGTATACTGTAGCAGTGGACAAAGTGGTTATATATATATATATATTTTTTTTTTTTAAATTCAAATATAGTCATGTTATCACATACCAAACATCAGCCTAATTCTCCAAATCCTGAATTCCATCATGGATTTCTCATAATTGAATCAATTTCCTTTTCCCATGTACATCAGTCTCCATTTACAGAGAAATAGGCACTTGACAACCCTTAAAGTGGCCACACGCCATACAATTTTTAATTAACATTTTTAAGTATCTTTTCAATTTAAGAATTGCAATCAATTTTTCTGACTGATTGTAACATTTCAAAAATCTGACCAATGTACCAGACTTGTATCTTACATTTTTCCTCAATTATGATAAAAATGATTGAAAACTCAGGAAAAAAATATACTTGGGTCTGTACATCAAGTAATTGTCAATCTACCCTACACCATTCAATTTTCATATACAATGATCAGAAAATAAAACACTCCCAATAGTTTATCGAATAAAAACAGGAAACTCGATCAGATTTCTCGAATGAATTAAAAAAAAAAAAAAAAAGGACCATTTTGTTGTACAACTCATCATATTAATCGAATTGGTGTAAAATTGGTTCTTTTAATTGTATGGTGTATGGCCACCTTTAGGCCTTTCACACAGAATGCAGGAAAACAGATGTGTTTTAACTGATCAGTTCCATAGCAGTGCATTGTAAAAAGCTTTCTGTTAAAATGCATACAATGTGAACTGACACACAGGGAAACATGAACATTGGACTGCATGTAAGGCCTCTTGCACACTACATGCGATTCCGATTTTTTAAATGTCTGATTTTTTTATTCCGATTAAAAAAATGTAACAACATGCAGTAAGTTTATTAATTGGAATAAAAAAGAAAAAAAAAAAAAAAAAAAAAAAAAAAAAAAAAAATCGGAATTGCATGTAGTGTGCAAGAGGCCTCAGTTGTCTGTTCAGTTATGAATTGACCCTTATGATTTTGGGTCTCATGTGGTCTCTTGCGGGCAAACTTTTGGGGGTCTCTACTATGCCTGGTGAAGGGTTTATCTGTCTTGCTGCATTCTATTGTCAATGGATTTTACTTCACATGAATACTGTAGCTTAATGAACACTATTTAAATTGACTTTTATGAACTGTAACTAGGCATTATTTTTGGAGCAGGGCTTATATTTTGAGCATCCTCTAAAATTCTGAAAAATCATGCTAGAGCTTATTCTGGTTAGGTCTTATTTTCAGAGAAACAGTGGTATAATTGGCCAATAAAAATGTGATGTGTGTACACACCCTTACCATCAAGATAGAGTACTTGTATTCATCAGCAGTGGATCTGAATGCACAGTTGGCCACATGGTAGAAAAAAAGAGAAATATCCAAGTTAGCCAAACTAAAGCTACATACTCACCAGAAGATGATCGGTGAACCCTCGGCGACGCATCCCAACGAACAAGCGTTTCCAGATCCACCTTCCTACCATGGGAACGCGCAATGCCATGCGATCTGTATGAACAAAAGCTCAAACTATCCTGGCACTTTGTGCAGGAGTCTTTAGGGATCTTAAAGATTCAATCCGCGTAATGGTCGTAAATTCTGCACTTCACAAAACATAATTTGTGTAATCGCGCACGTACCCACGTTGCAAAACCACAGCAACAATCACTCATTATGCAAAAAAACCTGCAGGTCGAAGCAGAAATCGTGCGAAATGTCGCATTCTGGATATGTGTCTTTAGCACATATCTATGGTGGTATGAGGTTGATTCATTTATTCCCCATCCACATCTTATATTCATACAAAAGGCACCAAAACTAAGACATCCTCAGTTATCCCCACGAGGAGAAAAAACAAAAACAAAAAACCTTAATACAAGACAGAAAAGGTTGCTAATGCATGAATAACTACAGGTTTGGGGTTTTACTTTCTACTAATAAATACACTGCTTTGTAGTAGAAGGAATGCTCACAGTAGTCACTATACCAGCAGCAGAAACTCCTGTAATACCATCTTGCATAGGTGCATTGTGCTGTGGACAGAACTACTAACTGCACACAACTTCATCCAAAACGCGTCATTCCCACATGTTGTTGAAAGCACCTGTGTAGAAATCTACTTGGACAGACTTTGTTTTGTTATCTTTACTGCAAATATCTCTGTAGCGCATGATAAAAAAAAAAATGCAATAGCAAGTGCCCGTAGTCAAATATCACAAGCTGGCAGGCCAACTGTACCCTGACAGGAGGTTGCTTTTCAACTTATTTGTGAGAACGCAGAACTCTTTGCTTTAAACAGGCATTGGTTACAAATATTACTCACTGTAAAGTTGCAATATGCTGATGGAACATTACATAAACCAGATGACAGCAGATAGCCGTAAGGAAAAGGACACAGCAAGGGAAAAAATAAATTCAATCAATTATAACATAGATATGAGGCTTACAAAAAAATAATACATGAAGAAGCACACAAGAAAACGTCTTTAGGCAACACTGCACCTTTTCTTTAAAGAACTTCTAATATGAACCACTCAATACAGTTTGCATAGTGCCATGCTGGTGCCTGGCTTACTGAACAAAACCTTCCCTCATCTCTGCAGACATGTTGAACACAGTATAAACTAGTCAGGTGGTGGGATTATCTTCAGGTCATGTGCTTTCTAGCAGGAAGCATTTGAATTAAGTTTTTGGCAGTCCATGGTTCAGTCTGTTTTATTGGCTTGTTCACAGTTCTGCTTCTGTATCATGCAGCGACGTACGATGCTGTCAAAACTACCAAGGTAGAATAATGCAATTATACGAAACAGTCCCATTGTGACAACCTAGAACAGAAAACAGACTAATTAAATCAGTTCTCAAAATCAGAACATTTTATGAATCTTTTTTTCATCCTCTTAATACATATGGTCAGATAGCTAGCAAGCTTGACAGAACAAAGTCAATCTACTCTTGTATATTCTAGGCCAGTTAAACCAAAGAGAATGTACTTTTAAATATTTTTACCTAAAAGTACAAAAATAGAGGTGAGTAAATGTATAAAAGTCATGTTAAGAGGCTGTGGTGACATCTAAACATTTTTATCAGTAATCTTTAGGTCCTTTAAATATTATCATTTATATTAGTGCAGACATCTTCCGCAGCGCTGCACCGAGTATATTGTCTTGTCACTTGACTGTCCATCAGAGTGGCTCACAATCTAATCCCTATCAGAGTGGCTCACAATCTAATCATCAATCTAATGTTTATGTATCTATCGTGTAGTGCATATATCGTAGTTTAGGGCCAAACTATAGGCTACTTTTCCACCAAGACGTTGCGTTTTAGGGGACGTTATGGTCGCATAACGTGCCCCTAACGCAACGCATGGTGGTGTTGAAGTTGATCAGATTGAGCTGCGTTATGCAGCTCTCAAACCAGCCGCTCCAGGATAGTGATGGGAAGTCCGGATCTTTGTAAGGATTCAGATCATTTGAATCGGATCATTGAAAAGATCCGGATCTTTGAACCAAATCATTTGAATCATTTTACTAGGTAAGCAGACTGGGTGAAATGACTAGGACAGGACTTTCCCTGCACTCTACATTCTGTATGTTCCTGTTTCTTCCAGACACACATCCACTGTGAACCGAATCTTTCATTGTGATGACCTGGATGATTCGACTCACAAAAAAGATCCGGATCAAATGAACGATTCGTTCATGATCCGGACAACACTACAGTCCCACCATGAGTCACCACAGTGCAGTGAATATTAATTAGCCATGTGGCTGGCCGGAGGAGGGAAGACCTCCTCCTCCAACATTACTGAGCATGTGCAAACAGTCTAACGTGGCTTAGACCAGTATAACGTACAGCATGCAGCACTTTGTTTAAAGGTGCTGCGTTACTATGTAACGCAATGTGTGCACTGTGAACAGCACATTGATTTTACAGTGCTGTGAGTTAGGCTGCGTTACTGGCTGCATGCTGCACTTTAATGTCCCACTGTAAAACCAGCCTTAGAGGCAAGCCAATGAACTTATCTGTATGTTTTTGGAATGAGAGAGGAAACAGGAGTGCCTGGAGGAAACCAACGCAGACACAGGAAGAACATACAAGCTCCTTGCAGATAGTGCACTGGCAGGGATTTGAACCAGGGACCCAGTACTCCAAGACAAGAGTGAGTGCTAACTACTACGCCACTGTGCTGCCTTAAATCATTTCAGATGAACTTCTGGATAGTTCACTGTTATAATGGACATTGGACAACTATCTACAATGTCCTGCTGTAGAGGACCTAAATGAGTAACAAAAGTGGGGACAAGGCCTGAAAACCATTATTTAAACAGTAGATACTTTATCAAGTTTGCTACAATAAAGAAACAGCAGCATTTCTTTGTCTACAGACAGCTGCAGCACCTGCAGTGTCTTGTCTGCATCACCAGCCCCCCAGACCAACACTAATGTTACACAACCACAACAGGAGTTTGATATCCAATTATAACTAACAGAGACTTCCTGATAAAGTTAGTTTCCTAGTGTTTAGGTAAGATTAGGATGATCTGTGGCCAGAAAGCACAAAGTGCTCTTAGGCCTGGTGCACACCAGAGGAGTTTTTCTGAGCGTTTTGAGTTTTTAAATCTGCTGCTAATGTTATCCTATGTGTCTATGCACACTGGAGCAATGAGGTTTTGTAAAAAACCCCATAGCATTACATTGGGAAGAGCTTTTAGAGGTTTCAAAAGCTCTTCCCAATGTAATGCTATGGGGTTTTTTACAAAACCTCATTGCTCCAGTGTGCACAGACACATAGGTTAACATTAGCAGCAGATTTAAAAACTCAAAACGCTCAGAAAAACTCCTCTGGTGTGCACCAGGCCTTACTTAGTTCAAGGCTGTCTAGAGAAACAGCCTGCCTCTGGTGCAAACAAAAATATCTAGTCAAGGTAGCCATTTGCCAATGGAGTGCGGTGTATTTTCCCATATGATTGATTACAGACAGACTCCCAGCAATCCAGATTTCCGTGTAAAGGACTGATCATTTCCAAGAGTGGAAGTGGATGAAAATGCATTTGAGCACTGTGCAAAATGGTCAGTTAGATTGAGCATACAAAAAAAATGTATTCAGTATTTCATGTTGCTGTACAAAACCATGCGACTGTTTCAGTAGTGTTTGATAGATTTTGACTGAAATCTAAACAAAACTGGTCTGACTTTATAGCTTTTTGTTTCTTTAAAACAAAACTGGGTAGTGTAGTGCATAGAGTAATGCAATATTTCCAGATCAGCATTTCAGTTTGCTAGGATTTATAGTTCATGCCAGAGTTTTATTGGTGTATGCATGTATGCACTGCCAGCACTTCGCTTTCTATGTAGGAAGACTTACTAGGATTCCCTTTTAACAGTAAAATAAGCAGGACCATGACAACATTTGAAGCAGCTGTTTTAACCGGTTTAATATTTCTTCCTTAAGTGGATACCTATGAACATCTTTGACTAACCAGAAGTTAAAACATTCGAGATGGTCAGTCAAATGGTAATAATTCCATACAATTTTAATGCAAACTCTATGCAATTTTGAATTGTGCCATTCAAATGTATGTCCTATTGATTTTGATTTGCTGTTTTCCAAGCTGCATACATTTAACATTAAATTGCACATGGAATGATTAGCTTCTTGTTGACCATGTCTAGCCTCAATGTCTGGCTGCATCAGGCAATGATGAACTCACACCTGTTCAACACCTTAGTATAGCACACTAGTACATGCGACAAAATTTAAATTCACTAATTCAGAACCCACCTGCTGAAGCCCCTCTGTGATGGATGTGACGGGAGACATTCCACATGTTAAAGAAGACAGCATATAGCCATCAGACCCAACAGAACTGTTGAAATTCCCTTGCTACAAGAAATGAAAGGATTTATTATGTTACATAAACAAATTAAAATACAGTGCTTGACTTGTGATAGTATTGAAAATGTAAATTTAAACCAAAAAGACCAAAACAAATAAACGCATGTAAGAATAATACACAAACATTTACACACTCAGTAATGCAAGACTATTGTGGCGTTGAGTAAGCAAGATTATGAAGATACCAGCAGGATGAATAACAACATTTTAGAAAAACTTCTATTAATCTCCTAGCAACCAATTCCCTAAACAGTGTACCGCCTCCACATGTTCTAAACTTTTTTTTTTTTTTAATTAGAAACAGGAAAAGAAAAACAAGTTGGACTTCTCAATGTCTTTTCCGAGGGAGGCTCTCTTCTAGAACACCTGGACAGAAAGTGAAGAATACAATCTCCAGTATAAACCAATGGCGTTGCCTTTACTGAGTGGCGTAACTAAGGAGCGTAGGGCACCAGTGAAAGTTTTACATGTGTCCATTACCAGCATATCACCAATGAAAAGCTAATAAGATGGATGAAGGAGATCCCCTAGTGGGCCACTCTGGTCCAGGGGCCCCAGTGTGGTCGCAACCTTTGCATCCCTTATTGCTACTCCACTGCCTTCACTCACCAGCTGATAGAAAAATAACACCAAATAACATTTAGTAGTTCATTAAAAATGTATTTTTATAAATGAGCAGAAAGTGGTGTTAAAAGGGGAAGCAGTAAAAAAAGGGCGCATATGGCTAATGGACAAAAAGGGCGCCGCCATAGACTGCAATGCAAAATATCGGCTATTGGGCGCCCGACAGGAAATTTGGGCGCCCAAGAAATAGCGGTTGCAGGGATAGTGTTAACAAAAGTTTTTGTTTACAGAATAAGGTTTATTACAAATATCTTTACTAATTGGTTTTGACTTTGTGCTTTATTTTATAGTTTTTTAATTTTGCTTATAGGAGGTTTTATTTTTTTGGTTTTTAAATTTCGCTTTCAGGATTGTAACAAGTAAATTTTCGTTTACACTTATTTTATCATTTTAAAATTCGTTTCCATACGTATAATGCTTAAATATCGTTTTTAACCTTATTCTATTAGAAATACATTGCTTTCTGTATTAACTTTGTTTTTTAGACTTATAATGCGTCGATTACACTTTTCAGACTAATTAACTAATACATCGCTTTTAATATTACTGTTACTTCAAGAATTTTAATGTGTACGTGAATGTAAGGCTATTAATTCTAGATTTTATATTAGATATAGAGAGAGATAGAATATATATATATATATATATATATATATATATATATATATATACACATATATATACACACATATATATATACACATATATATATATATATATATATATATATATATATATATATATATATATATATATATATATATATATACATATATATATATATATATATATATATATATATACATACATACATATACACACATACATATACATACATATACACATATATATATATATATATACATATATACATATACATATACATACATATACATATACATATACATATATTATATACACACACATATATACATATATATATATATATATATATATATATATATATACACATACATATATATATATATACATACATACATATAAAAACTTTTATCAACCCTTGTCTCAGGATCGCTTTGAACCTTGCACCCCTGTGACTGTTTTTGCTAGAAGCCACTGCTTTTCGTTTTTGTTTTCTCATTGTACACTATTGATGATTATAAGACCTTATTTGCAAAAATAATAGTAATATACCCTCATGGCATACATATTTAAAAAGCCAAGTTTCTAAGGTAAAAATATATGATGTTTCTTTAATATTCTGTCACTTTGTTTTCATTTTACAAGTCTTTTATTTTGGTACAGCATATGCAAAAATTGAATTGCCTTTGATTCAGTTTGCATACAGAATACACCAAGACATGGGCCTCAACCCTAAAACTTTCTAAACTCTATTCTACTACTTATCACAGGTAAAATGTTACTACATAGGTCTCTTGTAATTTTGCTAAAACTTTCCCAAATTTGATCATAATTTAGAAAATGACTTTTTTATGTTGGATTGAGATTGTCCGTACCTATTTTTTAGGTAATGTATGTCCGAGCTTTAAGACACACCAAAATGTATTCTACAACTCGTCTCGGTTAAAAATGATACCATATGTGCCTCATTTAGTAACAGACTGATGGTGCACTCTCCACAAATACACTGGACATTTATAAACGTCCAGTTGTCATTACGTGGTTAATGTAACTAAATTTTACATATTTCTCACATGAATTCTCACATTAATTCAGATCATGAAGGGTGAAGGATTGAATGGTTTCATACACACACGATTTATATACTTACTACAGCGTCTTTAACAATCAATCTGGCAACTTGGTCAGGTTGGCAAAGGCTTGAGGACTCTGAAATTAACTTCGTTTCCAGTGGCTTGGGGAAGAAAAATGGGGGTGGGGTGGAACCCACATGGGAGAAACCATTATTTCCAAAATATCACTAAGTAAAAACAACAATTGAGTAAATAACCTTTAATAAAAAGTTACCCACTACATAGAATTCTAATCTTAACTCCTTCCTACGGCCCTTTTGTGAGGGCAGTAGGCTTTTTTTATATTGCAAATGCAATCCTAATAAAAAAACACACTGATTCCACAATGATTTTTTGGCAATTGAGGTTAGCGATATATTTTCCGGGCTGCTAGGAACAGAAGAAGAACTGCAGAAAAAATGCAGCATGCAGGATGTATACAATTGGGAAAAATCAGATCACAGTAGTTTAAAAGTTCCTGTGATTTACATTATTTTGAAGAGGTTGTTGCATTTTGCATGTGTGGGACTTGTATAAAAACTTAAAAACATTTTTTTGTCTAGTTGTATCGAGCTTCTTGATAAAGCCCTAAGGCTAGGTCCACTCTATATACAACCACAGACCATCTTATACGATGGACAAATGGACATGTCAACGGTTCCTATGTTAAGCTATGAGACTGTCCACGTTTCTTCCAGCAAGGAGTGTGCTGGCCATGTCTCAATTGGGATTGTTCAATGGTATAGCCTATCCAATACAATGATTGTATTCTTCTAAAATAAAACTGATAAGTTTATAACAATATAGAACTTGTGGCAGTTTTCAATTAAATGTAAATTTCATCAAAGCCGGAATATTTAAATTACATTGAATTTTAATGCATTCATTCAAAAGAAACATTTTACATTATTTTGTGATTGTTTGCAAGTTAACACCACTGTGTTAAGAATGTAACTGTATAGCCTGTAATAGATACATCTGCTACTACATTATGCTAATAACACCCTGCAGTGTGCATTACCTCCTAAAGGGTGCTTAGTGGTGGATATAGATGTCAAAAGTTAATCAAGGTAGCCCCAGATATGCTCGATTGGGTTAAGGTCTGAGGAATTCGAAGGCTAGGTAAGTGGCTGGATGTCCTAGACCAGCTCTGAAGGACTCCCCAACAATTGTGGATGTATAACACATCATACTGTTCTGTTAGCAGGTCCCATCAGCCATAAGGAAGACAGTCAACATATTTGTGGTGGAATATTATCACGTGATGGTGCAGCTGAACAGCCCTTATTAATATGCCAGCATAACCTAGGATTGCACTTTATAACAATCAGTAGCAGATCTCTATATTTCCTTCTTATAGAACATTTAGCTGAACCTGTGACTGAACGGTCTATGAGTAAAACACAATTGGGTGTTCAGATTGACGAGGAGGAATGAGAGTATGGTTTACTCGCTACTAAGCAGGTTTCCCTTTATGTCAAAAACCGCCTAACACAATTATACATTTTGCATCACAGTTACTTGACACCCAGTAGCATTTCTAAGTATAACCCTACTGCTTCTAATCTCTGTCCCTAATGCTCAGCACCCAACCCAACCTTTTTCCATTTGTTATGGCAATGCCCCCCTATAGCAGACTTCTGGAAACAAACAGTTACATTTCTCCATGATACTATGCAGTCACCAGCTTCTTTAGACATCAAAACTTGTGTTCTGAATTTTTTTGATGAAGATACCTCTAAATTTGATAAAGCTTTCTGATTGAAACCACTTTTGCGGCCAAACAATGTATTACACTTTAATGGTTTTCCCTGATCCACCCTACATAATTGGGCTGGAAAACTACGTAATTGGGCTGGAAAACTAGGATAAAGAACTTACTCCCCCTTAAAAATATTGGCCTACCAACATAGGGGTTGCCCCCTTAAATTTCATAAAGTTTGGGATCGGTGGCTTAATCATGCTAATTTGTAACAGTTGCAGGTCTTCTGTACCTTATATCCTTCGGTTATCTATAGAATATGATCTCTTTTGTTCTTCCGACCCTCTACTTTGTTCCATTATTTCACT
This sequence comes from Hyperolius riggenbachi, assembly GCF_040937935.1. Taxonomy (NCBI): domain Eukaryota; kingdom Metazoa; phylum Chordata; class Amphibia; order Anura; family Hyperoliidae; genus Hyperolius; species Hyperolius riggenbachi. The sequence goes on from NC_090650.1 coordinate 251,420,262, forward strand.
CTCAAATGACATATTCTCCATTATTGTATCATACTTCATGTGCTATTATATATTCCTGTATATGTTTTGCATAATGTTACTTCTGTACGTGTTACTGCCTATGTCTGATTCACAATTTTTTAATTGTACTTTTATCTTTATATTGAATAAAGAACCTTTTGGTCTATGAAAACTCTTGTTAGAACTTACTGGTATTTCTACGAATCCTCCAGGACGGATGGATAACATGAGTGATAGCTAGCTCCTCCCCCAAAGGAAACAAATCCGATAACATTTTTTGCATAAATCCACCATGTCCACACCACCCATCAGTATTTGCAGAGAAAATAGGAACATGAACAGTAATGTATCACATAGATCTCTCCCTTACATGATGAAAATGATCCACCAATAATAGGTCGGGAACTAAAGGTAGTCGTCCTGGAGGATTCGTAGAAATACTGCTACCGGCATGTTCTAACGGGAGTTCTCTCCTCATCCTCCAGGATAGCTGGATAACATGAGAGACCAATAAGAAATCACATTTCCTTAGGGAGGGAAGATATTCTGAAGTACCTGCCTGCCAAAGGACATATCCATCTGCAGATCAGACAATCATCTGCAGATCTGAAGATCTATCCTGGTGGATCTGATCTGCAGATGAATGTCTGTTAAACAAGGTGTGTATGAGGATCTGCAGATCTCATAGACTATGAATGCATTTTGCAGGAACGGATCTTTTGCAGGAACAGATCTTTTGCAGATACTGATCTTTTGAATGTGTACAGCATCTGTGTGCAGCATCTCACAAAGATTTCTATCTGATGGAGAGTTCAGCGCAATAGAGTAGATTGTGTAGGTATGGCTCTCATACTACATGGAAGGGGATAAAATTGATCTGTGATCTTTCATTTTCCAAAGACTATGGTCTGATGTTTGTATGCACCCTGAGACACCTTGCAATGGAGTCTTTGGATACTTTTAACCCCTTCTTTCACACAGGTGATAGAAAGCCTGTATCGGATGTTCACCAGGTGGGAAACACAGCAAAACTCATGGGTGGTGTGGACAGGGTGGATTTATGCAAAACTGTATCGGGTTTCCTTTGAGGGAGGAGCTAGCCATCTCTCATGTTATCCAGCCATCCTGGAGGATGAGGAGAGAAAAAAAAAAGTCAACATGTTTGGATGTACTTAAATGACAAAGATGAAGAGATACCGGTTGAGAGTAGGTTTCCTGCCAAGCTGCTCCTGTAGAGGCCAAGCAAATGCAGTGTGGTGGAATAATCAGCCACCTGCATCCCCTCCACTGGTGCAATAGATTAAAGTGAACCTCCAGACTAAAAATCTACTCAGCAGCACTGAAAAGGCTTAGTGTTTCTTTAACAGTTTCACAGCATCAGAACTTTGTTTTTCTTACATAAGCCTTATTTTTAGCTTTACAAAAGCTAAGCTCCACCCCATCAAAAAAAAACTGCACGGGCTTTTTTCCCCTGATGCTGTGCAAAGCATGATGGGATTTCCTATGTTGTTATTCACATTGCCTAGCAACTGGGAGGGGTGATCAGGACACAGGACAGTTGGAACTGTGTCTCATGCTCCCTGTCAACTCCTTTCAACCAAAAAGATGGCTGCCCTCATGAAATCAAACATTTGCCTGTTCTTTTAAAACTGGGTGGGTAAGAGATTATATTACCTATCTATTTTAAATTACCATAACTAATGTAACTTAATGACAGTATGTTTGTTTAGGCTGAAGTTCCACTTTAACTATTCATGGCCAGCACAGCAATGTCATAAAAGTCGCATGTATAAAGCTGCATTTGAAAGATATCCTTTTGGATCTCCTACTCTCCTCCCCAATAACTACATTACCAAAAACCCTATGAAAATATATCAATGATTAGGTGTTATAATTTGAAAAAAAAGAACTTAAGGAAGTACTGATAACAATTCTAAGGTAAGAATTGTGAAAAGTAAAGAAGATGGTGAATTCCACATCCTATTCGGAAAAGCTTATTAAGCCACTGCACAATATATGAATTACACTTCAGCTAAGGTATTTCCATTCTCCAGCAGAAGACTGACAGTTCTGAAAGTGTAGCATTGTTTAGATTACATTTAAAAGAAAATCTACTAGTTAAAAGCCTTAAAGTGAACCCGAGCTGAGAGGTATATGGAGGCTGCCAAATTTATTTTCTTTTAGGGCTCTTTCACACTAGCAGCTGTTCCGTCCGTTTTTAGCAGGGTAACATGAAGGTCTATTGACTTCCATGTTACCTTTCACATTAGACAAAGTGTTCCAGAACGTTATGTTGTAACACTTCTGGAAGCTTTTAATTGTACGATGCAGGCGGTTTCCTGTTGGATAAATTAGAACTAGCGTCGCTAATAGGCATCAAACCGTAACTTCGTCATGCCATTCGACATAACACGTGCATGAGATCGGGTTCATGCACGTGTTAACTAATGTGAAATAGCCTTTAAGCAATACCAGTTGCCTCACTGTCCTGCTGATCCTCTGTCTCTAATACTTTTAGCCATAGACCCTGAACAAGCATATGCAGATCAGATGTTTCTGACAATACTGTCAGAACTGATAAGATTAGCTGCATGCTTGCTTCTGGTCTAATTCAGACACTACTGCAGCCAAATACATCAGCAGGGCTGCCAGGCAACTGGTATTGTTTAATAAGAATAAATATGGCAGCTCCATATCACTCTCACCTCGGGTTCACTTTAACCTGTCAATGTATATTAAAAGAAGCACAATGGTCATAAAGGCCTCTAAAAATTAAAGACCCTCAATAGATGTATATAAACCTTACCTTTGATTTATTTTCTTCAGCAAACCCAGGGGTGTCCGTATCAGGAGGGTAGGCAATAGTAACATAGACGTTATATGGCTTTACCTGGCAAAACAAAGACTTCTATTACAAACCATATTCACTTTTAAATGTTTGGGACTCTTTAAATAATTTATCAGAATATAGCTGGCATAAAAGTTATGCTGTGTCCAAAAAGGTTATACAATTTTAATACGTGACAATCTAATCTTTAGAGATTGGCCTCAATTCACTAAACTTATCTCCTGTCTTTAAAGAGTAACTGTTATCCCCAAAAATGAAATTTAAATCTCTATAGTAATGTTTTATTTACTATTTAAGTGAGCCAAAAAGGCAATGCAGAAGTTAAAAATCAATCTAATTTTTTTACTACGTAGCCTTTTCCCCAAGCTCCGGACGCAAAGCCGCATATCAGATACTGCTTAGCATGCAGAGCATGCCTATGTCTGCCTGACCCCCCTCTCCCCCCCAGGACCAGGTGCCGATATATTCTCACCACCAAACAGCTGACCGCTCTGACACGGAGAGAGAGCGGGAGCACTTCCAGCGCCACCACCGCAGAGCAGCCGCCGCCGTGCATCTCTCTCTCACATCTCACATGTGACTCGGCGGCGGCGGGGTCGGGCAGACATAGGCATGCTCTGCATGCTGATATGCGGCTTTGTGTCCGGAGCTTGGGGAAAAGGCTACATAGTAAAAAAATTAGATTGATTTTTAACTTCTGCATTGCCTTTTTGGCTCACTTAAATAGTAAATAAAACATTACTATAGAGATTTAAATTTCATTTTTGGGGCTAACAGTTACTCTTTAATAACTCTTCTAGAGTTGTTACCATGGTGATAAGGCATGTAGTATTCAGGAAACATTTTACCTCAGGCAAGCCTAAAGTTAACTGTTCTGTCTTTAAATTAACTCTCCAATCCTTAAAATAACTCCAGAGTTAAAGACAGGCTGTTAATTAACTGCATGTGAAAATAACTACAGAGGAGGTAAATTAACTACAGAGGTGGTAAATTAACTACAGGAGTGGTAACTTAAGGAATGAAGAGGTAAGATAACTCTCTCACGTGTGGAGGTAAGTTTTCTCTTGCCTTATTATCTCTAGCATGATCTTAGTGAATTGAGGCCATTGTCAATTAGATGCAAATAATCCCTACTTGATGCAGAACTGTGCAAATTATGTATGCAAGTTTCTGTAGCTTGAAAATGGACCAACTGAATCCCTCCTTGGCTTCCTTTGACTGGTCCATTTTAAGATGCATAAATATCAATTCACAATCCTGCATCAACTAGGGATTAGTGGCAATGGTCATGTTCTCTTTTAATACAATGGCTATGTATAAAACTCTATGTACTTTTACTGGGGTGTGCAGTAATAAACTTACTAGTTACCAATTAAGGAATAGCCAGTCAGCTCATGATGACCTAGAGCCATTTAAAAAGGTATAAAAGGCTTAAAGAGACCAAAAAGTCCTCTACTAATAAGCAAATCTAAATGTAATGTTACATTGAAAGACAGGGCCAGGAGCCAATGAAATCGGCTCCTGACCTGTTCACAGAGCTCTGCCGTCATACAGACAGGTAGAGCCAGTGAGCTGCGGCGAGAGACGGTGGGGATTAAGCAGCAAGATCGGCGGGAGCGACAGAAACAGCGGATGCGCGCAGCGGTGGCTAATTGAAATCTACGCCCTGCCAGCCAGGTAATCACCATAATGGCGTAGATTTCAATTAGCTTGGTCCTAAAATAGTTAAAACAGAAGGTATTTACGATAATTCAGCTGTAAACTGTGGTTGTGTATCACTCCCAAATATGCAAATCATCTCTTTATGCCCCTGGAAGCCAATGCACACATCCAGAACTGCTGCTGTATATAATAAGCATGTACCGAATACATTTTACAGAGCTACACCAACAACATACATAAAACCCGTTTTGGACTTAGGCTGCATTTCCACTTGTGCGTTGCGAATCGCCGCGGTAAAAATTTGCATGCGGATGCGAATTTCGCATGCGGGTCTATGCGAATTTTCATGCGAATCCGCATGAAAATTCGCATACCCAAACCTCATGCGAATTTCCTATTAAATACATTGTATGCGATTCGCATAGCGGTATGCGATATGCGAATTCTGATGGCTCTGCCATGCAAATTTTTTCTGCACAGAAAGCTATGCGAATTTGCATGCGAAAAACTCATGCAAATTCGCGATAGTGGAAATGGGCCCTTGTTGGTCCTCATTGGATCAGAATACATCTTTATATGTATCAGGTTATGAACTTCAGCAGCAGGTGATCCCCATTTTTTTGCATTGCACCTCATTGATCAGTACAAAGTTTGCAGTGGTGGTATTTTGATTGATCTTTGTGGGTTGATACCTTATGGATGCAAGCAATTTTCACATTTCAGTGTTGCTCTCATTTATTCGACAATAACTTTTTCACCACGTTTCACATTTAAAGAGAAACCATCACCAAGAATTGAACTTCACCCCAATCAGTAGCTGATACCCCCTTTCCCATGAGAAATCTATTCCTCTTCTCATACGGATCATCAGGGGGCTCTGTATGGATGATTTTGTGGTGAAACCCCTGCCACAGTGTGATGTCAGCGCCTCACAGCTCTGAGGTCCTGGCACACTGTGGGAGCCTTGATGCATTGTGGGAAATAACAGCTGTTTTCAACTGCCAAAAAGGCAAGCAGCATCTCTTTCCAGTGAGATCACCTGCCAGCAGTAAAAATGTCACCATGTGATAAATGTCTGAATGTAAATCAGGGAGAGGTAGGATTTTACAATGAGCAAACACTGACTAAATCACTTATACATAATTTTTGTAAAAATTAAGCACTTTATTACATTATTTTCATTGGAGTTCCTCTTTACCTGATCTAGAGCTTATTTTTTTTTTCAGGACAAAATAGGCTTTTTGTTGGTGATATTTTCTTTTAGAAATTACTTTATTATTTCCTATGCATTTTAAAAGGAATGAAAATAAGAAAAAAAAATACAAAATTTCTCCAGTCCATTACAAATTGTATCCATTACATTTTAAAATAAATAGCGCTATGGTAGTTAAAACCCACACATTTTGTCTATTTGTCCCGGTTATTACAACATTTAAATCATGTTCCTAGTACAATGTATAGTAGCAATTTTGTATGCTTTTTTGTTTTCTTGTTGTACCCCATCAATAATTACAAGCCTCTATTTTCAAAACTAACAGTAATATACCCTCATGTCATACATATTTAAAAAAAAACTGAGTCCCTAAGGCAGCCTTTCTCAACCTTTTTACCTTGGAGTAACCCTGTAAATAACTTTTGGATCTCAAGGAACTCCTGCAAACAATTTTTTGGTCTCGAGGAACCCCTACATTTATTTTTCAGGAGGCATGGTCTTTAAATAGGTTGGGCTGCCAATTTCACTATCTCCTATTTCACTGCCACTCATTATACTGTCTCCTGAGCCCCCAATTTCATGCTTCTTGTTACAGTACCACCTATTATAGTGTGCTCTGTTATTCTTCCCCCACGATGGGGTAAAATGCCAAGGAACCCCTGCAGAGTCCTCAAGGAACCCTGGGGTTCCAGGGAACCCTGGTTGAGAAAGCCTGCCCTAAGATAAAATGGTATGTATTCTTTTAAATTCCGTCACTTTTCGGTTCTCTCTTTTACAAGTGCTTTATTTTGGTACAGAATATATTAAAATTACAATGTTATTACTTTTAATTCAGCTTGTCACAAAAAAGAATGTCACATGACATAGGGCTCAACTCTAAAGCTACATACACACATGCAACAACGATCGTTCGTTGTCAACGATGAACGATCTTTTAATTGAGGAAAGAACGATCTAAGTAAAGTTAGCTTTTAAAAGTGTGTAACGATCTGATTGTTCGAACGAACGTTACATCAAGTAAAGCAACTATTGCGCTTGCGCATAAAAATGAAAAGTTCCATGGAGAAATAGCGAAATGCACACGTCAAGCCTAGTACAAACGGCCGTTTACAACGATTAACTACTTTTGCAAACGATCGTTGTTGGAAAAAATCCGCCAAGCTAGATCGTTCGTTTTTAACGATCTAGCTCGTCAGTCGTTAGACTTAATGGTCGTTGGCTGCTTTTTTTTTTTAAACGACTATAGTCGCATGTGTGTACGCACCTTAAAACACTAACATCTATTCTTTAAGTTACCATGGTTGAAATGCTACCACATATGTCTCATTAGATAGCTAGCTTAGCATTTAGCAGGACTTTAACCAGTGCATGTGGCTTTCTATAGTGCATGTGGCTTTCTATAGGCTTTTTTTTTTTTTTTCTCCCCACAAAGTATTTTAGAGCCATACTTTTTTTTTTGAAGAGCCCCAGAAGAATTTGGACATCAGATAAAGGCAACAAATGTAAACATTAAGGATAAACTGAAGTGAAAATAAAAATAAAACAAGATACTCAACTAAGCAGAGGGAAGGCTCTCTGTCCTATAGAGCCTTCCCAGTCTCCTCACGGTGCCCGCATTTCCTCGTTAGTCTACGACCCATGAGTCCATTATTCTTTCAAGATACACCTATGGCTTTTTTTGCAGATAGTTTTTATCACTAATTGTTATAGATCCATCCTTCATTTGCATAGCTTCAGAACAGCCGAGACAAAAAAAAAAAAAGGGCCACAACTGTCACCATTTAAAAAAAGTACATCCAGGGCTATTGGAATATAAGCAGTTTGTAAGGTTCTATCTCTTGTAGTTTTTCTGAAATTTTCCCAAGTTTGATCATAATTTTTAAAATTACTTTTACTTTTTTTTTTTTTTTAACGATTTATATTTTTTATGTGATGGGGTCCAAGCTGGAAGAAACATCACAATTTATTCAACAACTAATTTTTATTAAAATTAGGTCACATATACCTCATTTGATAAACTGGATGCACAGAAATCCATTATTCTCAAAGTGCACCTATGGCTTTTTTGCAGTCCATTTTTTGCAATAACAGTTACCATTCTTTGTTTGCATAGCTGTACCAGCACTTGGTCGAATACGTTCTAGTGGTTGAACTCCCATCCATGTATGCACACAGCTGTACTGCTAAAGCACAAGTATGGCCTGTCCCAGCGTAGTAGCACAAAGCTGTGCGAGCTTTGTGTGGGCCCATGCATGTGCAATACAACCGCCCTCATACATGGATGGTAGCACAGCTGCTAAGGAGAGGGTCCCAGCAAGCAGTGGTGGGGTGGAGGAGGATCAGAGAAGCCTCTGGATCATCCACAGACTTGCCTCTACTGAGGTAAGTAACTTTTATCCCCACCCCCAGGTTTGCTCTGAGGGCTATTTCACACTGGCTGATTTTTCAGCACTTTGCTGATCGCCAGTGATCAGCAAAGTGCTGCTACTAATGTATCCCTATGGATAAATTCACACAGCACCGTTTGCGATTTCGATCAATCTCAAACACGCTGCATGCAGCATTTTGGGGGCAATTGCACTGTGATTCTCATTCTATTGAACTGGAAACCACACATGCAAATCGCGCTGAATCACTAAATTTTGCCCGCAAATCGCAATTGAAGCCGAATGCGATTGAGGCAAGCAGCACTCCAAGTGCCGAGTGTGAACCGGCCCTAAGGCTGGGAACACGCATAATTTTATTAAACATTGCAAACTTTCTACTGTCACGCCCGTGTGATTACTACAGACTGCCAGAACTATGGTGATTGAAGCGTGCGTTAAAACATGCACAAAATCGCCTGCGATAATCCGTGGCCATTTTCCGTGATGCAAGAGCAGTCTTAGCCTAAGGATGATAACTGTTACAGGCTGTAACCGCAATCATTCACAAAAAGAAAGGCATAGATTTGGCTCAGGGAACACAGTCCCATGCGTCAATCAATGCTGCCTTGGGAATCATTAGGAGCATACGTATATGCACGTGCATGCATGAGAGCACCTACATACACCAGAGCTTGTACACATGCACAAGAGCATGTGCAAATGCCACTGGAGTTCATGCTTGCATGCGATTGCACGTGCAAGCATGCAATCGCATCTGGAAATGTACAAGGACGTAATACTTACTGTACATCTGTGCTGCTGTACTGACAGCTACACGGGGCATGCCTGCATTTTTACAGGGGAGGAGCCGAGGAACACAACATTTAGATTTTTAAATTTACAAAAAAAAAAAAAAAAAAAAAAAGTCACCGACTGACTCAGGGAACACATGTTCCCTTTCATCAATCATGGTGAAGATATCAAAATCTCTCTGTTTAGGCTTCTTGCACACCAAGACGTTGCATTAGGTGCCACGTTAAGGTCGCATAACGTGCACCTAACACAATGTATGGTGCTGCAAGAGCCGACGGTAGAGTGAGCCGTGTTAGGCGGCTCGATTCCTATGTCTCCCAGAGTGGCGCCGATTGGCCAGCGGGACCACGTGATGCAGAGCGAGACACTCCGCATCACGTGGTCCCGCCGGCCAATCAGCGCCCGCCAGTGCAGTGAATATTAAGTAGCCATGTGCGCGGCTACTGTAGCTGGCTCTCCCCGCCTCCTCTCCGCCCCCCACTGCGCATGTGCAAACAGTCTAACGCGGCTATAGCCGCTCCAACGCCGTAGCATGCTGCACTTTGCGCAGAACGTGCAGCGTTACATGTAACGCAACGTGGGCTGTGTGAACAGCCCACTTGTGTTACATTGCTGTGCGTTGGGGGAGCGTTACAGGCGCACTAACGTGCGCCTGTAACGTCTTGGTGTGTAAGCAGCCTTAGGGGATATTCCTGTTAAATTTTAAACAAATTAAATGGGATACAAGAGCTACCTACCCAAAACGTATAAGCCATTATATAACTATTATCTGGTAATGAAAAGCATCCAGGTTTTGTAAGGCAGGTAAAAAAAAACCAAAACAAAAAAAAAAAACGGGGATTCCCTATAACTGGAATTTTTCAAAAGGGATGTAGATCTTGTTGCTTACATTTTTGAAGCCACTGGTGTAAGATGGAGATAACCACTTTGATTATATTGCAAATTATAGCAGTTGAGGTGTTTTTAGTAAAAAGTAATACCCTCGGATAATAGGGTGAAATTGGGCGCAGAGTGGTAACTCCTCAGTTGTAAAGTGATATGGAGGCTGCCATATTTATTTTCTTCTAAAGGACCACTCCAGACAAAAAGTAAGCAGTTAAAATCTGACAGGACAGGTTTTGGACTAGCCCATCTCCTCATGGGGGATTCTCAGGGTTTTCTTTGTTTTCAGTAGCATTTCCTAAACAGCAGTTTAACTGCCAAAGCAGTAAGATACCAGCCAGACTCCCTATTCATTTGAAAACTATTTTGGGAGTTAAACTTAGCAACTGCCGTACAAGAAATGCTATTAAAATCAAAGGAAACCCTGTGAATCCCCCATGATGAGAAGGAAATAGTCCAAAACCTGTCGGTTCTGCCAGATTTAAACTGCTTTCTTATTTTCCCTGGATTGCTCCTTTAAAGAGAACCCAGAGGCATGTCCTGTGCAGAATGACATGCCTTTGGGTCTTGATATTGCCGCCTCTAGTCTCCCCCGGGGTCTTCTGTACCCCCTGTAAAAAGCACCCAGCTAGCGACAGTCTCCTTGTCGCTAGCAGTCTATTTACCTTCTGTATGTCAGTCAATGCATGCTCCCCGCTTCTGTCCCCACCGCTGCCCGCCTCCTGTGAGCTTACTCCAATCGGAAGCTAAGCCGCGACCCAGGAAGTACCTCCGAGGCCGCAGCTTAGCTTCCGATTAAAGGAAGCTCACAGGAGGCGGGCAGCAGTGGGGACAGAGGCAGGGAGCATGCATTGAATGACATACAGAAAGTAAATAGAATGCTAGCGACAAGGAGACTGTCGCTAGTCGGGTGCTTTTTACAGGGGGGCACAGAAGACCCCGGGGGGAACTAGAGGAGGCAATAGCAAGACCCAGAGGCATGTCATTATGCACAGGACAAACCTCTGTGGTCTCTTAAGATTTAAAATACCCGCCTCGGGTTCTCTTTAAGCAATACCAGTTGCCTGGCTGTCCTGCTGATCTTCTGCCTTTAAGATTTTTAGCCACAGACCCTGAACAAGCATATGCTGATCAGGTGTTTCTGACAATATTGTCTCATCTGACAAGATTGGCTGCATGCTTGTTTCTGGTGAAAAGACAGACACTACTGCAGTCAAATAGATCTGCAGGGCTGCCAGGCAACTGGCATTGTTTAAAAGGAAATAAATATGGCAGCCTTCATGTACTGCTCACTTCAGGTTCCTTTTAAAATCAGTTAAATGAGCAAATTGAGCCCAAAGAGAATGCCATAAATTTGGAAGGCTCAAACCTCTATGTATAGCCCTACATAAAAGCAAGTTTGGCAAGGGCTGTTTAATGAAATGGCTGAGCTAGAAGATAATCATAAGGGGAGCTAGACAAGAAACTGAGCCGTTTCTGCAAAAATGTATCAGGTGTGGATGAAAATGACAGCTAGTGAGGGCTGCGGGATCTAGGGAAGAGAACAAAAAATAAATAAATAAATACTTACCCAAGAAGAGGTAAGCCTCTGGATTATCCAGGGGCTTCCAACTAACAAGATAAGCACCAACCTTTTTTTCAGGCTGCCTTGGGTTGATTTTAACCACTTTACCCCCGCCCGTACGAATTTCTCCGTCCCTTTTTCCATCCTTTAACCCCCAGGGACGGAGAAATCCGTACTTTCCGCGTTCCCAATGCTGTCCGCGCTCCCGCTCGTAAACACGCCGCCCGCCGCTAGTAAACACGCCGCCGCCCGCTCGGAGATCAATGAACGGGAAAATCCATTCCCGTTCGTTGATCTAAGCCCCACAATGATCCGCTGCTCTCCTATGGGCAGCGCGATCATTGTGAGAAAAAACTCACGTGTCCAGCCTCCTTATACTTCCTCCAAGCTTCCGGAAGGAAGCTTGGAGGTCGCATTAAAACAAAAAGTTACTGTGGCCATCTTGTGGCCAAATAGTAAACTACACCCTACACATTTTTCACATACAAATAAATGATTTTTACACAAAAAATTAACTCATTACCTCCCACACTCCCCATTTTATTTTTTTTTTTGTAATTAAAAAAAAATTCAAAAATTTACAATTAAAAAAAATACATAGTTACCTTAGGGACTGAACTTTTTAAATATTTATGTCAAGAGGGTATAACACTGTTACTTTATAAACTATGGGCTTGTAATTAGGGATGGACGCAAAACTAAAAAAAATGCACCTTTATTTCCAAATAAAATATTGGCGCCAAACATTGTGATAGGGACATAATTTAAATGGTTTTATAACCGGGACAAAAGGGCAAATACATTTCATGGGTTTTAATTACAGTAGCATGCATTATTTAAAAACTATAATGGCCGAAAACTGAAAATTATTTTTTTCCCCACATTTTTCCTATTTTCCCATTAAAACACATTTAGAAAAAAATAATTCTTGGCATAATGTCCCACCTAAAGAAAGCCTAATTGGTGGCGGAAAAAACAAGATATAGTTCATTTCATTGCGATAAGTAATGATAAAGTTATAGACGAATGAATGGAAGGAGCGCTGAAAGGTGAAAATTGCTCTGGTGCTCAGGGGGTAAAACCCCTCAGTGGTGAAGTGGTTAAAGTACTGTTGCTATTACTGCCAGGATGACTGATAAAAGCTGTGGAACATAGGGCACATGACAAATTCAAAATAAACAAAAAGGGAATGTATAAAGAACAGATTGTAACTCCAAATAAAAGCAATGAAAAATAAAAAATGCCCCAGACTTGACTTGCAAATACTACAAGATCTGCTCAAATAATGTTGTCATCCACCTTAAATCTACTCTTGAATGTCATGAAAGGCCAGGAATAAGCTGAATTTGTATATTTCACAAGGTCTACAAATTTAAAAGCAACTTTAGACCAGTTTTGGTTTTAGATATAGATTGTACAATCTCTGCTCATATACCAGCAACAAAATGAATCCCCTTTACATACCTCACTGAAAACCTGATCAGTCTGGGTTTATAAACTGGTGAGGGGTTAAAAACCATATGGAATGAAAATTCCCTTCCAAATACAATGCACATTAAATTAAAAAAACTTTGCATCCATCAAAATATAAGACTTGTAAGTGTAGAAAGTAGATAGTCTGTGCAAAATGGCGTAATGAACAATTGTATAATAGGAGGATAGTTAAATGCAACCTTAACATCTGATTGTAAACATAGCAGAAACAGAGGATCCCCATGCATAATGCCTTATCTTATTGAAACCCTGCAAGCACGTGTAGGATGAAGTAATTTAATTAGTGATATACAGGTCCTTCTCAAAAAATTAGCATATTGTGATAAAGTTCATTATTTTCTGTAATGTACTGATAAACAGACTTTCATATATTTTAGATTCATTACACACAACTGAAGTAGTTCAAGCCTTTTATTGTTTTAAATATTGATGATTTTGGCATACAGCTCATGAAAACCCCAAATTCCTATCTCAAAAAATTAGCATATCTTGAAAAGGTTCTCTAAACGAGCTATTAACCTAATCATCTGAATCAACTAATTAACTCTAAACACCTGCAAAAGATTCCTGAGGCTTTTAAAAACTCCCAGCCTGGTTCATTACTCAAAACCGCAATCATGGGTAAGACTGCCGACCTGACTGCTGTCCAGAAGACCACCATAGACACCCTCAAGCAAGAGGGTAAGACACAGAAAGAAATTTCTGAATGAATAGGCTGTTCCCAGAGTGCTGTATCAAGGCACCTCAGTTGGAAGTCTTTATAATTTGCCATTTATTGAAATAACACTAATATTCTTGCCTGCAAAATGATTGCATCTCCTCGACCGATTTGTACCAACGTTGCGAGATTACGGAAACTGTCACTTGTCACTCAAAAAAATTGATGGTCATCTGAGAAATTGATGGAAAAACCGTGAGGTGGTTACGGCTTTTATATATGGCTGCATACAAGACCTCTTGGCTCAATTACAGGCACAGACTAAGTTTATGCCCTCCCCAGCAAACATACACAGGATCTGAAAACTGCATGCAAAAGAGACATCATTTCCACATATTGCAATACATGTTAGTAGGGACAGATGGATGAGGCACGTACTGTATTTTGGATTGTAGACTGCAAAATATCAGCGGCAGTTCCAGATAATCTGTACACTGTACCTGAGTTTACAGATTCTTGGACCGGTCACAGATGCTTCTATAAGATCTTTGCAGACCGCTAAAGGTGCCTTCTGTCACATCAATAATGAATAATGTTATGCTGTTATTTTTGATATATTTCTTTGCCAAACTGGGACTTGTATGATGTTAGAGACTTTCGTAAGCCGGTCAATTATTGTCCAAACTGCAGTAATGCACATCAGCAAAATAACATTTATGAAGGTTAGTTGTAAAAAGGAGTTTGTTGTGGGCACTGAGGTGTGTTGCACAGCTTGCCTTGTATTTTGCCATATGAAATAAGCAAATTGCAGAGTCGATGCAGAGTCTTGTTTTTCCGGCAGTACAATGAGCCACAGCTGGTATCGGCTGACAGGGCCGAGAACCATCGAAGTTTAGTTAATAAGTTCAGCCTGTGTTAAGAACATCGGCATCTCACTTTCTAGGATCAGCTGTCTGGAAAATGTCCACACCAGGAAGGTTACAATAGTCACAGTTTTTTTAGTGCCATGTAACCAGGAATAAGTGATGGCTTTTGCTGGTAGAGTACTGGTATAACTTACTAACTAGCAGTTTTTATTTTAGTTCGCAAGGAATTCACAATTCAATGCACAACATCACCTGCAAAGTGAAAAAGTAAAATAGATTGTCTAGACTCACCTCAAGTTACCATTCAATCTGGGACCTCAAAGCTCAAAAGCACACCACCACCCTGGTACTATGCCTGACATAACGTAACACACAGCCCACCAAACAGGCCAAATTCACAGTAGCTGCAACATGATGTTCTGATGCTCTAAAGATAACATCATCTCAACCTCTACACCACAAACGAACCGGAAGATTTTACCTTGGGCCCTACATATTAAATCTGCTGACTGCCTTTGCAGAGGTCAAGCGCCGACTGGGAAAAGAACCTATGCAAGTTCTAGCTTTCCGCTCCTTCAGGGGCAAAAAAAAAAAAAAAAAAAAAAAAAAAAAAAAATATTAAAAAGTGGCCCACTTAGGATATGACAACCTTCCTGGAATAAATGTAAAACAATACCATAATAACAGCAGAGCACCAAAAATACAAATCAAGGTTAAACACTGCTAGCAAAATTGGAACTAGGTGTTGAGGTTGCTTTGCATAAGCTTTTTTCTAATATATCATGTAAACTGAAGCCAAACAGTTGTGAACGTCTAAAGGTAAGGCAGGAATGCATTCCAAAAATTACATTTCATGGCTTCAGTTTATGGCCTACTGATCTTTCCAGTGCCATGCACAAAGCTTGAGGTGAATAAGCATCTTCAGTAACTAATTAAGCACACATACTTGACCACTACAATGACCCTTATTGCGAATAACCAATGATCCTTAAAAGCTATTCCAGTAAGTACACAGTCTAATGCACATATTATATAAAATATGGCATTACAGGAGTAGTATAAGAGAGGCAAGTGGTATGAGAGTTAAATAAGGAGAGAAAGATGAGAAGGAAAAGACTGAATGTATCCAATTATTTGACACCCTCTTCCTCTAGCACCGGTGATACTAGATTAATATGGAAGCGATAAGAACAGATACTGAACCTCAGTCCTTGATGGTCACAGTCATGCCAGTGTTTAGGAAAGCCTGAGAAATGGAGAAATGTATTCTACTTAATAAACCACAAGTTTCTTATTCTTTCCCATCAATTAATTTGAGCTGTGCCAAAAAAGTGAGTACCTCAGCCCTTAAAGACTGGAGTTCGACATACCTGAGCTACGGGATTTGTCCAGTGGGTCACAAGGATTATACAGCAAGGCAAAGGTTATACAAAGGAGGCAAAAGTGAAAAATAAATAAAAATCCCTCATTAGTACCATTGATCTTGGACCATGCATAACTGGTATATCATTTTGGCTCAGCCTGCAGTAATGTCTTCAGATCTTCAACAACTTCCCTAGGATTATACGTGAACTATGAACACAATTGCATGTTCAAAGGGTGGCAGGGTGTGGGAGAATGTCTTTAGCCACATGACCCAAAAAAAAATCTTTAGTAGACTGGAGTAAATTAGGATGGATTGTTCTTCACTGGGTATTTTACATAAATAATATAATAAGCTCCACACTTTGGTGCAGCATTTTTATTTACGGTAAATTTTTTTAAATCTTGCCTTTTTCCAGTTTAGCCACAGTTTCTAGTAAAATCGTATTGCTGGAGTATGTTCAGGTAAATGGGAGTTAATTATTCACTATTAGGAAGGTCTTAGAACTGAACTCGAATTTAAGTAAATAATGATGGTGGGGTGTCCAGGACTGCAGCAGTCCTCCACTAGAACGGGAAATTTAACACAAATTTAGATTCTGTGCCAGAAAGGGGTAGATGACCCCTATATTATGTGCCTTTTTCATCTCCAATTTGGCTAAATTCCACCACTAATTCCATTATAAATCAAGGAGGTTGACAGACAATTTCACCAAATATGACCAAAGGATTCACAGAAGCTAACAATTAGGCAGGGAACAGACTTGTCTGTCAGTTTTCTGTGGGTGGTTTTTTTGCATGCATTTCAGCACGCCAGGGGCCATATGCAATTAACTTTTCTACTAGGAGATAATTTTTCATCTTCTATTTTGAATAACTTTTCAGGACTTTTCAATGGAAAAAGTACCAAACAGATGAAAAAAGTACTGTCAAAATTATTTGGAGTATTTTTGAGTATTTTTTTTTTTTGCTCGCTGGAATTTTAAATATATCACCTATGAGAAAACTCAGGACAAAATGTGTGTTTGTATGTGGGTAAACATGCATGTTTGTTTTCAGCAACTAATGTAGTAGGGATGTCTAAAATGCACAGAGTCAAATAGAGCTGCATTGTGGTCATTTTTTTTTTTCTGCACACGAATAATTTATACACGTGACCTAGCCCTATGTTTATATGGGTTCTTAGTTTAGCCAATTTCGGATGGCAGTAGTTGAAACCTACACCCAGTTTGTGCCTGCCTAAGCCTGCCAGGTCGTAGTTTTCAACTTCTGCACGCTGCATGGACCTGCATCAGCGAGTCTTTACAAAGACACCAGTTGTACTACAAAAACATTTGACACTGACTGAGACAACGGACATAACGTTTTGCAACATGCTGTTTTTTTATTTATTTTTTTGTTATTTTAACCCTTTGTGGGAATGGATAAGGGCTACTTGGGTGGACATATGCATTTGGTGGCTTCCTGATTATTAAGGATGCTTTCAAATTTCACGACAAGTCCCAACATTTTACTATTACACTCTTTTTTGTGTAAAAGGGAGGTAGAGAACAGGCCCCTTGACCTGCAGCACTGATTACTTTACAAGGTGAAGGGGTATGGAATGACTTGTGCTACCTTCCCATGCAAGATTTCAGCCCGTCAATGTTTTATTGTTGCAAATTATCAGAAGGGCAGGCAATAAATACCGGTATTTATTAAACTGATTAAATAATTACTGTGTAGGTAATATCAAGCTTTTACAGCAGAACATTCAACAACATTACTAAATCCCTGTACACACAACAGTTTTCTCTGCCGAATGCAGGTCAAGGGCATTGTTCATTGTTCTCCTACACACCCTTCTCCCTTTGTTTAGTGCTGCACCGTTGCTCTCCTCTGCATACCAACAGATGAAGTCGCTAGACTGGGGGCTAGCAACCTGCTTCCACAGCCTCTTCCCTTAAACTGTTGCCCAAGGGTCCATGTCCCAAATCCTGCCTGTCAACAGCCCTTTTATGTGCATATGAGGCTTAAAAAAAAAATTCATCTGATTTCAAAGACAGGAGTTATAAAAGGGGGAAAAAAATAAATAAATAAATAAATCTTGCTGCCGGTAGTAAACATCTAAAATCCACAGTACTCTACATGTTTCATTGGTATAGAGAGGACCCCGGGCCGGTGGCAGAGAGCGGAGCGGGACATGTCGGCTCAAAGGGGCTGGAGGAAACCCCAGGTAAGTAGATCATGGGGAAGCATTATTTGGCTGACATTTCCTACAAGGCTACGTTGTTGTCATTATTTGGCTGACATTTTGGAGCTGCATTTTAAAGTCTTATAATGCAGCTTACCGCACTGCAATGATAAGTCTATGTGACGTTCACAGTGCGACGTTAGCGTTGCATTGTAATGTGTAACGTTATGGTAATGCACTGCTGCAGTGCGTTACCTATAAAAACGCACATGTTTCCAGGTACAGGGAAGCATACTTTTCATTGCGTTTACTTTATCTACTGTATGCAACGGTAACGCAGCATTAATACCTTTTTTGGGGTGTTGCATTGTAATGCTGCATTTTGACTTTAATGTTGCATCATAATGCAACGTCCCACTGTGAACCTAGCCTAATACTCCTAAGTGCAATAACAAGCATTTAAAAATAAAGTTTGGGCCACTTGATACTTCGGGAACCGTCCTCCCTATAATCACACAAGTATTCAGGATTGTAAAATACAAATCTGTGGTGCAGTCTGAGATAATCCCAAATGCAAAGAACCAGTGTATCACAATCTTACCTGGGGCATCTTCTGTGCAACAGTGCTAAATTCTCTGCACTTGTGCTGCTGCTAAGTGTTGCATGCATTTTCAATGAGTGTTTTATCCATCTGCAATCAGCCTGCAGTCTTCAAATAGAGTAGCACAGGATTGCTTACTTACCATTCAGCTGTGTTGGATGGTGTATGTCCACATAAAAGCCTCTTCCTGCTTAATCACTTTGCATGACATAGTGATCAGTTAACGTCATAGCTGCATTGCTCAGTGTTATTACTGTTTGTTACCTTACATAGTTCACATGTAAACGTGTGCTATTCCTGCAGAAGCGAACAGCAGCATCCTCTTCAGCCTTGTTGTGTAGACGTACCATAGCTGCGGTAGCGATTGGTGACGCTCCTTACTGTTTTGACATCGCTATCATTCCAGTTGTGATTGGCAGATGCTCCTTCCAGTCCTGCTGTGTGGACGTACCATAGCTGTGGTTGCTACTGATAACACTCCTTCCTGTAGTATTTTTATTTCTTTGTGGACATTTACCATTGCTACAGTAACAACTGAATTGGTAAATGCTCCGTCCTGTCTGCCAGAAGCTCAGAGAAACCGCCTCCATTTCTTACCTGCTGTGTTCCGAGTTGGCTCCTCTTGATTTTCCCACTACTTCCTGATATTGTGCAGCTTTGCCTAGTGGGTTCTGGTGGTACTCCTGTCTTCTCAGCCTCTATACATTGCACACCAAGTCCTGGAGGTAGCTGTAGTCGGGTAGGTGCACCTAGTCTCCTTTTCACGCAGGGCTTGGCTTTAGGTGAAGAGCGTGGTGTCAGGTTGGGGTATAGAGGCTGAAACAAGGCAAGACATTTGCCAGGCCTTACAGGGACTCTGCACATTGTACACTGAGGAATCGCTGTCCCATAAAGCACAAGGAAGCTCTCAACAGCTTCCAGACTTCCTTTTCCATAATTCCTTGGTGCCGGTCATGCACAACATGAAAAAAAAAAATGCACCCTTTTGGCCGTTGTATAGTTTCTTCCAATTCAAATGTTTATTTGGAGCCAAAATGCACCATGTAGCAGCCTCGTGTGTGAATTAGCATTCTAAAGTATAGTTTTATATGTTTTACTGATGCACATACTGTGTATGGATTGGATTACCTCTGCCTCGGACACAGTAGACCAGGGTTTGAATCTCTTGCTCTTCCTTTTGAGTAAGCCAGCACCTATTCAGTAAGAGACCTTGTGCGAGACTCACTAACACTGCTACTGCCTACTGAGTGTGCCCTAGTGCAGTGGCTGAGTCTGTCAGGAGAAAAGCGTGCTAAAAAAAAAAAAATGTTATTTGTCTGGTCTTGTCTTAACAGTACAGCTAAAATTAATAAGGCAATAGATTGAATTATTGATCCTAGCCTTATTTGAAAACATCTTAAGCACACTTAAGTGTAAGTACACTAACACTAAATGGATAAAACATAACAATAGTTTTAGCAGCCCCACCAGCAGCTACCTACTTCATGCACACTACAGGTGTGCATTAACAGAAAGAAATAATAAATACGGTAAGCATATGTAGAAATAGGATGCGAGAAAGATCAGTTATTTTAAGAATGCTCAGTGCAAGGAGTGAGAATGCCTGTTTAAATGACCTCTTTCACGAAAATCTGAAAATGTAAAATACATGTAAACATACACAAATAAAAAGTGCGTTTCTTCCAAAGTAAAATGACTTTCTCCTATGTTGCCGTCACTTACAGTAAGTAGTAGAAATCTGACATTACCAACAGATTTTGGGCTAGCCCATCTTCTCATGGGGGGGGGGGGGTCTCAGGGTTTTCTTTATTTTTAAAAGTATTTTGTGAATGGTAGTTGCTCCGTCCAACTCCCAAAAATGCGTCCAGTGAGCAGGGAGGCTGGCCTGCATCTTTGTATAAATCTTTTTCAGGGAATGTCTTTATAAAGAATAAAAGGACATGCTTAGAATCCCCCATGAAGAGATGGACTAACCGAAAACCTGTGAGTAATGTCAGATTTCTACTACCTACTGTAAATGACAGCAACATAGGAGAAAAGTAATTTATGGCTCATTTTACTATGGAAGAAATGTACTTCTTATTTGTATGGTTTTTAAATTTTAAGATTTCCGCGACAGTTCCTCTTTAGTTTGATGATCTTACCTCCATTTGTAATGCTTCTGCAAGACCTCGGAGAGCAAATTTTGTAGGAGAATATGCTGTGTAACCAAACAATCCCAACTGTCCAGCCTGGGAAGATACAAACACAATTCTTCCCATCCTCCTTTCCTTCATGGTAGAAATGACGGCGCGGCTGGCATATACGCTACCAAGATAATTCACTTCCATTAGTCTCTATACAAACAAATCATAAACAAAAGACATAAATCAAAAGGCATTTGCAAAGCACAAATCGCTACATTCTGACCTGCTGTGTCAACTGTCCGGGACCTTGGGACACTTCACGACACCAGACATACTTGTAAACGGACTGTCGCAGTATCATTGCTATGTTGCCCTCTAGTGACGCCACTAGACAGTGTCATAGCAATGATACTGCGACAGACCGTTTACAAGGATTCCTGGTGACGTGCAGTGTGCCAAGGTCCCGGACAGCTGACAGAGCTGGGGAGAATGGCATGAGGGGGCAGAGGAGGAAGGGAGATGCCAGATACAGAAGGTCCAGGCAGCAGCAGTCAACAGGGGAAAGCAATGTGGCTAGGCCTCACTTCAGTATGCCATCCGTCTATCAGGGTGCGCTCTGGCAAGTCAGCGATACGTGCCACTGCTCTGCTCAGGGGTGGGAGCGCAGGGGTTGGATGCCGCTCCACAGCCTGCTCCTCTACTTCCACAATGTTAACCACAGCAGTCACTGCTGAGTAGTGACTTGCATATAGGCTGAGAACCCCACCTTTTGGGCCTCATTTTTGATATGATACACACAAAAATAAATACAGATGACAAAATGTACAAAACAAAAACAAACAAAAAAGCTGTGCATTGATAAGAAGGTAAATTTAAAGTCATGTGCATTGAGTTTGCGGGTATGGGTCCACCATAATTATGAACAGTATACAGTATATGCATTGTTTTGCGGAAGTATTTGGCCCCCTTGAAGTTTTCCACATTTTGTCATATTACTGCCACAAACATGAATCAATTTTATTGGAATTCCACGTGAAAGACCAATACAAAGTGGTGTACACATGAGAAGTGGAACGAAAATCATACATGATTCCAAACATTTTTTACAAAACAATAACTGCAAAGTGGGGTGTGCGTATTTATTCAGCCCCCTTTAGTCTGAGTGCAGTCAGTTGCCCATAGACATTGTCTGAATGACTAAATAGAGTGCACCTGTGTGTAATGTAATGTCAGTACAAATACAGCTGCTCTGTGACGGCCTCAGAGGTTGTCTAAGAGAATATTGGGAGCAACAACACTATGAAGTCAAAAGAACACATCAGACAGGTCAGGGATCAAGTTATTGAGAAATGTAAAGCAGGCTTAGGCTACAAAAAGATTTCCAAAGCCTTGAACATCCCATGGAGCACTGTTCAAACGATCATTCAGAAATGGAAGGAGCATGGCACAACTGTAAACCTACCAAGACAAGGCCATCCACCTAAACTCACAGGCCGAACAAGGAGAGCGCTGATCAGAAATGCAGTCAAGAGGCCCATGGTGACTCTGGACGAGCTGCAGAGATCTACAGCTCAGGTGGGGGAAATCTGTCCATAGGATAACTATTAGTTGTGCACTGCACAAAGTTGGCCTTTATGGAAGAGTGACAAGAAGAAAGCCATTAAAAGAAAAGCATAAGACGTCCCATTTGCAGTTTGCCACAAGCCATGTGGGGGACACAGCAAACATGTGGAAGAAGGTGTTCTGGTCAGATGAGACCAAAATGGAACGTTTTGGCCAAATGGCAAAACACTGCACATCACTCTGAACAAACCATCCCGCATCATGCTCTGGAGGTGCTTCTTTTCAGCAGGGATAGGGAAGCTTGTCAGAGTTGATTGGTGTGTGTAATTATTCAGCCCCCTGAGGGAATACTTTGTAGAACCACCCTTTTGCTGCAATTACAGCTGCCAGTCTTTTAGGGTATGTCTCTACCAGCTTTGCACATCTAGAGACTGAAATCCTTGCCCATTCTTCTTTGCAAAACAACTCCAGCTCAGTCAGATTAGATGGACAGCGTTTGTGAACAGCAGTTTTCAGATCTTGCCACAGATTCTCGATTGGATTTAGATCTGGACTTTGACTGGGCCATTCTAATACATGGATAGGTTTTTGTTTTAAACCATTCCATTGTTGCCCTGGCTTTATGTTTAGGGTCATTGTCCTGCTGGAAGGTGAACCTCCGCCCCAGTTTCAAGTCTTTTGCAGTCTCCAAGAGGTTTTCTTCCAAGTTTACCCTGTATTTGGCTCCATCCATCTTCCCATCAACTCTGACCAGCTTCCCTGTCCCTGCTGAAGAGAGTCACCCCCCGAGCATGATGCTGCCACCACCATATTTGACAATGGGGATGGTGTGTTCAGAGTGATGTGCAGTGTTAGCTTTCCGCCACATAGCGTTTTGCATTTTGGCCAAAAAGTTCCATTTTGGTCTCATCTGACCAGAGCACCTTCTTCCACATCAGAATCACAATCGCTTTTATTTCGCCAAGCACGACTGGGTCGTACCCGGAATTGGGCTTGGCACAACGGATACAGGGCGTATACATAGAAAAGTAAGAGACATCAGGACAGAGAACATAGTAGACATGATTTCATCGCATAAACATAACCATAAGCCAAAAACATAACCATAAGCCATAAACATAACCATAGACCACAATTCCATCACTTCATCACATAAACATAACCATAGACCACCGTTTTCCATAACCAGGTGGGTTACATTCCTAAAGTCAGCATGGGGGAGCAGGGGCAGCCTAAGGGGGGGGAGGGCATGAGCAGAGTTTATCGCGTTCAGCAAATTTACCGCTGAGGGGAAGAAACTGTTTTTGTGTCTTGTGGTCTTTGTCGCGATGGACCGATACCTCCGCCCCACGGGGAGCTGACTGAAAAACTGGTGGCCAGGGTGGGAGAGATCGTTTGCAATCTTCAGTGCTCTGGAACGTAGTCTGGTCTTATAGAGGGAGTCCAGGGCAGGAAGTTGGTTCCCGATGATCCTTTACGCTGACCTGATGATCCTCTGTAGTTTGCGTCTGTCACCATTGGTGGAGCCAGCATACCAGACAAGGATAGAGGAGCAGAGGACAGATTCAATGGTTGCGGTGTAGAAGCTCCTCAGGAGTTTTTGGGACATGCCGAACTTCCTCAGTTGGCGGAGGAAGTAGAGCCTCTGCTGGACTTTCCTCTGGATGGAGACAGTGTTTGTCTTCCACTTCAGGGTGTTGGAGATGGTGGTGCCTAGGAGGCGTACACAGGGCACTCTTTCCACCACCATCTCACCAGTGTGCAGTGGAGGGGTCCTTCATAAAGTCAATGACAATCTCGACGGTTTTTGCATTGTTGAGGACCAGCTTGTTCTCCCTGCACCAGTGGCAAATCCTGTCAACTTGCCGGCGGTATTCCTGCTCGTCATTGTTGAAGATCAGGCCGACTATGGTGGTGTCATCTGCAAATTTTATTACCTTGACAGAATTTTCCGAGGATCTGCAATTGTTCGTGTACAGGGAGAACAGGTATGGTGACAGGACGCAGCCTTGTGGTGCCCCTGTGTTGGTGATCTTTGGTTGCGAGGAGGTGGAGCCCATTTTGACAACCTAAGATCTATTTGTAAGGAAGTCTTTGATCCACAGTTGAAGAGTGGAGTGGACCCCGAGCTCAGCCAGGTTCTTCTGTAGTATCTGGGGGCTAATGGTGTTAAACGCCGAGCTGAAGTCGAGGAGGACCCTGGCATATGAATTTGGTCTGTCAAGGTGGTTGTTGACAAGTTCCAGACAGATGTTAATGGCATCGTCGGTTGACCTATTTGCCCTGTAAGCAAATGGATACGGGTCTAGCTGGGCTTCAGTTTGCCACAAGCCATGTCCCCCACATGGCTTGTGGCAAACTGCAAATGGGACTTCTTATGCTTTCTGTTAACAATGCCTTTCTTCTTGCCACTCTTCCATAAAGGCCAACTTTGTACAGTGCATGACTAATAGTTGTCCTATGGACAGAGTCTCCCACCTGAGCTGTAGATCTCTGCAGCTCATCCAGAGTCACCATGGGCCTCTTGACTGCATTTCTGATCAGCGCTCTCCTTGCTCGGCCTGTGAGTTTAGGTGGATGGCCTTGTCTTGGTACGTTTACAGTTGTGCCATACTCCTTCCATTTCTGAATGATCGCTTGAACAGTGTTCCGTGGGATGCTCAAGGCTTTGGAAACCTTTTTGTAGCCTAAGCCTGCTTTAAATTTCTCAGTAACTTGATCCCTGACCTGTCTTGTGTGTTCTTTGGACTTAACGGTGTTGTTGCTCCCAATATTCTCTTAGACAACCTCTGAGGCCTTTACAGAGCAGCTGTATTTGTACTGACATTAGATTACACACAGGTGCACTCTATTTAGTCATTAGTACTCATCAGGCAATGTCTATAGGCAACTGACTGCACTCAGATCAAAGAGGGCCGAATAATTATGCACACCCCACTTTGCAGTTATTCATTTGTAAAAAAAATGTTTGGAATCATGTACGATTTTCGTTCCACTTCTCACATGTACAAAAAAAAAAAAAAAAAAAAAAAAGTTTAATATACCATATAGGAGAGACACACTGTGATATTTCAGAAGTGAAATGAAGTTGATTGGATTTACAGAAAGTGCGCAATAGTTGTTTAACTGCATAACGACCGCGGCAGCAGCCCCAGGACCGCCTAACGCTGATTGGCGTCAAGTCCTGGAGCTGCAGTGCCCCATGGAACGGCTGCGAGCATGCGCAATCGTTCCCTGCCATCACGTTAAGTGGGTAAACAAAATTAGGCAGATGAATAAATTTGGCCACGGTTTTCATTTTATTGATTCCAAAACCTTTAGAACTAATTATTGGAACTCAAATTGGCTTGGTAAGCTCAGTGACCCCTGACCTACATATATAGGTGATCCAATTATGAGAGAGTATTTAAGGGGGTCAATTGTAAGTTTCCCTCTTTTAATTTTCTCTGAAGAATAGCTACATGGGGGTCTAAAACATCTCTCAAATGACCTGAAGACAAACATTGTTCACCATCATGGTTTAGGGGAAGGATCCAGAAAGCGGTCTCAGATTTCAGCTGTGTGTTTCCACAGTTAGGAACATATTGAGGTAATGGAAGACCACAGGCTCAGTTCAAGTTAAGGCTCGAAGTAGGGTTGCCGCGATTTACCGGTATTACGGTATATCACGGTTTTACAATGCACGGTAATCACGGTAAGCACTTTTAGGAAATACCGGTTTTTGCTGTATTTCCGCATCCCCCGCCACCGCTCCGGCATTGTCCTGCTCTCCGTCTTCCTCCGTTACGAAGGCAAGCTCCCAAAGCTAGTTCCTGATTGCGGGAGGCTTGCGGCATGAGTGCAGAAGCTGGGTGGTGATACGAGTCCTGTGATGACGCCAGCACGACTGGAGCACACACAGAGATCTATTTCCCGGCAATGTATCTGCTTGTAGTTTTTTATTGTGGATTGTACTACAAAGGCAGAGGGGGAGTCACCAGGTAATTCCTGCCAAAATAAATACGGCAAATGAGAAAAGGCTACAGCCCGTTCTCCCTTCTGCTAGATGCACGCAGCCCCATGCCTCCCCCGACTGCAGAGCTGACATAAACACTGATACAGATCAGTGTTCAAAGGAATGGCCAGCGCTCCTCCCCCCCCCCATGAAAATGATGAGTATGCCGCCCGCCCGGGAGAAGGAGCGAGAAACACACTGCACATGGAGGAGCTGAAGCTTATGACACCAGATAAGCAGTGTTGCTGTGGGAGAGGTGCTGTATTTGAATGCAGCCAGTGTGTATATGTATGACATGTGTGTGATGTGTCTGCCTGATGTATGTGTGTGATGTGTGAGTAATGTCTGCCTGATGTATGAGTGTGGTATGTCTGCCTGATGGATGGATGTCTGCCTGATGGATGGATGTCTGCCTGATGGATGGATGTCTGCCTGATGGATGGATGTCTGCCTGATGGATGGATGTCTGCCTGATGGATGGATGTCTGCCTGATGGATGGATGTCTGCCTGATGGATGGATGTCTGCCTGATGGATGGATGTCTGCCTGATGGATGGATGTCTGCCTGATGGATGGATGTCTGCCTGATGGATGGATGTCTGCCTGATGTATATGTTTGTGATGTCTGAGTGATGTGTAGTGTAGTGTGTGTATGTGTGTGGGTGTGTAAGTGATGTCTGTCTGATGCATGTCTCTGTGTGATGTGTTTGTCTGCCTGATGTACGTGTGTCTGTGTGATGTCATGTGTCCTCATGCCCACTGCCCCCCCCCCCCCCCCCGTTCTACTCTGTCCCCCTACTTTTTAAAGAAATCATCCGCAGTGGCTTAGCTCAGGACTTCACCTAACTCATGTCCGCTCCACCCATTTGCATTTCATTTTTCAGCTCTGGTATCCTCTAAAGGAAACCAGAGACGCAGCATAGTGAAAGTTTTATACAGAACTGCAGCTTCCTCCAGCCCCATCATGCGCACAGATCCCTCCCCGCCGCCATCCTCAGCCTTTTCTATCGCTGTTACTGAGTCCCGTAACTTTGGCCAGTCGCAGCCAGTTTTACGCATGCGCAGTGCGCTCCCTCCGTCTCTGGCAGAAAATAGTACTACGCCTGCATAGTATTATTCTCCGCTGTAGAGAACGCACTGCGCATGCTCAGACTGGCCGCGACTGGCTCAAGTTACGGGACTCAATACCAGCGATAGAAAAGGCTGAGGATGGCAGCGTGGGAGGGATCCGTAAGCATGATGGGGCTGGAGGAAGCCGCAGGTATATATATAAAACTTTCGCTATGCTTCATCTCTGGTACACTAAGGTGTATGGTAAAGTGTACCACCAGCATTTTTAAAGTGGACCTGAACTCAAAACATCGTCCTCCTCTCTGCTCAAAAAGATATGCAACAGCAATTTCTTTCTTTGTTACAGCTTATACAAATCCTAAAATAAACCTGTACAGTTTCTACTTCCTGATTCATGGAAGCAGACATAATAACCTACTGTGCTTTCAAATGGCCTTATCTGCCCTCTCTGCCATAGGCAGTCATGTGACACGGGGAAAATTAGATTTACTTTTGGTATTGTTGTTTTTTTGACATTTAGAAGAGTAAATATTTCAAGTATGACAGGAGGACCCTAACCATTAAGGGTCTAATAAAGAAGAGTTTGTTCAACTTTGAACTTTTCTTATTTTTATAAGGGTAATTGTAATGAGAATAATTGTGTAATACCGTATACCGTCATACCGTGGTTTTTTTTTTGACGGTTATCATACCGTGAATTTTCATACCGTTGCAACCCTAGCTCGAAGTGGCACACCAAGAAAAATCTCGGAAAAACAGATTTGACGAATGGTGAGAACAGTCAGAGTCAATACACAGACCAGCACCAAAGACCTACAACATCATCTTGCTGCAGATGGAGTCACTGTGCATCGTACAACCATTTGGCGCATTTTTACACAAGGAGATGCTGTATGCGAGAGTGATGCAGAGGAAGCCCTTTCTCCGCCCACAGCACAAACAGAGCCAGTTGAGGTATGCTAAAGCACATTTGGAAAAGCCAGGTTCATTTTGCAATAAGGTGTTGTGCACTGATGAAACTAAAATTGAGTTATTTGGGCATAACTAGGGGTGTTGTGTATGGAGGAAAAACAACACAGCATTCCAAGAAAAACACCTGCTACCTACAGTAAAATATGTTGGTGGTTCCATCATGCTGTGGGGCTGTGTGGCCAGTGCAGGGACTGGGAATCTTGTCAAAGTTGAGGGACAAGTAGATTCCGCTCAGTATCAGCAGAATATGGAGACCAATGTCCAGGAATCAGTGACAAAGATGAAGCTGTGCCGAGGCTGGATTTTTCAACAAGACAACAACCCTAAACACTGCTCGAAATCCACTAAGGCATTCATGCAGAGGAACAAGTACAACATTCTGGAATAGCCATCTCAGTCCCCAGACCTGAATATAATGGAAAATCTGTGGTGTGAGCTAAAGAGAGCTGTCCATGCTCGGAAACCATCAAACCTGAATGAACTAGAGATGTTTTGTAAAGAGGAATGGTGCAAAATACCTTCAACCAGAATCCAGACTCTCATTGGAACCTACAGGAAGCGTTTAGAGGCTGTAATTTCTGCAAAAGGAGGAGCTACTAAATATTGATTTCATTTATTTTTTGTGGTGCCCAAATTTAAGCACCTGCCTAATTTTGTTTAAACAATTATTGCACACTTTCTGTAAATTCAATAAACCTCATTTCACTTCCGAAATATCACTGTGTGTGTCTCCTATATGATATATTTAACTGACATTTTTTATCGTAACAAACAACGATTTATACAGGAAAATCATGAAAATTAACAAGGTTGCCCAAACTTTCGCATCCCACTGTGTATGGGTGTGTGTATATTATTAGACTATTTGTTAAATGGCTATTTATGCATTCTGTTAATTAACAAAAACAAAACAAACCACCACTTTATATGGGTACTTACTGCAAACCGATCAATTTCTATCTCTTCAAAACCTCCAGCAATTGCCATTCCAGCACAATTCACCAACATGTCAACCGGGCCAAGTTTTTCCTGAGCCTTTAATAAAAATAAGATTTTGTCAAGAATTTCAGAAGTATACACTTTAGCCTGAACTTGAACATCAAACAAACAATGTTTACACCATTCATCCTGCCATATGGACTTCCCTTTCAAATGAAAATTTTTTTTTTATACAGAACTGTAAAGTTAAAAAATTAAAGCAATTCTGTGAGACAGCTGAACTTCTCTCATTCAAGCCCCATTCTAATGCTACGTACACACATGCGACAACGATCGTTCGTTGAGAACGACGAACGAACTTTTAATTGATGAAAGAACGACCTAAGTAAAGTTAGTTTTAAAAGGTGTGTAACGATCTGATCGTTAGAACGAACGTTACATCAAAAAAAGCAAATATTGCGCCTGCGCATAAAAATGAGAAGTTTCACGAAGAAATAGTGAAATGCGCATGTCAAGCCTAGTACGAACGATCGTTTCCAACGATGTACTACTTTTGTAAACGATCGTCGTTGGTTAAAATCCGCCGAGACAGAACTTTCTTTTGTAGCGATTTGGCTCGTTCGTCGTTTGCCTTAATAGTCGGTGGTTCGTTTTTTGTAACGATCGTCGTTGGTAAAGATCGGGGAACGATCGTTACAAACGACTATAGTCGCATGTGTGTACGCACCTTAACTCTGAGACAGAAGCACATGTGACATAGCATAAATTCCCCCCAGAAACACTGCTTGCATTCATCTCTGCATTTCTTGTTTACATTAGGATTGTCCTAAAACCTTCAAGCAGTAAAAAGGGGGTACATTGTAAGTAGTATAAAAGTTGTTTTAACTTTTTAAAATTATATTCTGCCAAGATATCTAAAGATCTCTGGTGCCAATATCTGCTTCTGGGCCTCTTACCCTGTGTGATCTGTACAAAAGCAACGTCCGAAAGAAAGAAAAAAAAAAAAAAAAAAAGGTACCAAGAGACTGAAGATTGCGTGGGAAATAAAGCACATGAGGAGGATGGGTGAGGAAAAATATGACCCCATCAGTTATGATAGCATTTAATAGGCACAGTCAGGTGTTTACAGAACAGTTGTGATACTGTTAGCATGGCATACTTTAAAGGGAACCCAAGACGAGAATCATTTCAGATTCCATACTTGAATGGAGGCATGCAGGCATGTAGGCATGAGCTGTAAGCAGTCCTGATGCCCACTGCTCCGCCCGCCCCCCCCCCCCCCCACACACACACCTTATCTCATAAAGGCTGCCCAAAGCTACTTCTGGGTCAACCAGGGTCGTGAGCAGTGCGCTTAATTACTCAAGTTTAAGTCTAACCAGCAAAGTTAACGGCTGCACTCAGGAACCAGGAGCAGTTAACGGCTGTATTGCATAGCATATTGCGGGCAATAACCCCTCCTGGCCCCCAAGTGCAGCCAATAACTCCTCCTGGCCTCCACACATGCAGCTATTAACCCTCCAATCTGTCCCCCTCCCCAGGTAAACAGTGAGGCCAGTGTCTGTGTCCCCCTCCCCTAGGAAATCAGTGTGAGTATTATTATTATTTATTGTATTTATAAAGCGCCAACATATTACGCAGCGCTGCACAATAGATAAATGGGTTAACATACAGGTAGAACATATGGAAACTCACAACAAAACAAGATCATGCAAATTATTTGATAACAATACAGTGTCATAGGTCAAAATAGAGACTGTTCGAGTCTACAAGAGGGGTGGTTGTGAGTAAGATTGCATAATCAAGCTGAGTACATTAGGGAGGAGGGCCCTGCCAGAGGCTTACAATCTAAAGGGTGGGGTGGAGACAATAGGTGCATCTTTTGAGAGGGTGTCTAACAGACATATTACGGTGCTGGTGTAGGGGGGTATGCGAGCGAAGAGGCGAGTCTTGAGAGCTTGTTTGAAGGTATTAAAGGTGGGGGCGAGTCTGACGGCTGGTGGGAGTTCCAGAGCATAGGGGCAGCCCTGGTGAAGTCCTGCAATCGTGCATGTGACTGAGTTATGCGTGGTGCGACTAGGCGCAGGTCATTGGAGGATCGGAGGGGGCTGGCTGGTATGTGCCTGTGGACCAGATCAGAGATGTAGGTCGGGCAGGTCTTGTGCACTGATTTGTAGGCCAAGTAGTATCTGTCCCACGGCTTCCCCCCCTTCCCCCCGTGTCCCTCCACACTGGGGCCAGCGCGGGCGTGTCTCCTCACTGTAGCCTGTGTGCATGTCCCTTCCGCATTGTGGCCAGCATATTTGTGTGTCGGTAGTTATCCTTTAAGAGGATCTGCAAAGTCAAATGAAGCATTGATATATGGAGCTCTGTATCTCACCTGCTTGATGACATTTTCTACTTGTCTATACTCTTTGGATACATCAACAGAGATACAGAGTACCACCTAGGAGGAAAAGGCAACAATACAAATAATAAGCTGCGTATCCTGACAACTGGTTGTACGTAATACTTTGAGCCCAACTTATTGCTCACATTATGAAGAAATGCTTCTTCAGGATCAGATAGAACATTATACTGAAACGAATAAGATTAGCCACATTAAAACTCAAACATACACAGGTTACACAATTCCACCAGTAATAAATATGGAATGGAATTTCATTAGGCAGATAGGTAAATTATGCACAGAGGGGTTGGAGTAAAAGTTACCCTAACAAAGTCCACTTGTTTTCAAGCTGTAAAGTGTTACTTTTAGCAATACTGTAGTTCTACTTTAATTAGCAAACAAGTCCAGGTTCAGGCAATTTTCCACAAGAATTTCATAGAACATTGTGTTATATGAACTGTGTGTAATACAAGGGTTGTAAAAAGGTTTTAAAAATTGCAGTTTTTGCAAAACCTGAAAATTTCTGCGTTATGTATTTCACGTTCCCCTATTCTCCTCAGTACTCTCCTCCAGCCTGCTCACTCATCTTCCCCCATCCAGCTAGAATGAAGACATGATAGGCCGTCAGTCAGCACCATGGTATAGCTTCAGCCATCATTCTACCCCTTCATGTCCATGTGACTAGGGGAAGGGCCTTTCACGCTGGCTGGTTGTGAGCAGCTGTAAGTCCATGGGAATCTCTGCCCTGGTGTAGCACATAGCTTTTTCTGGAAAGCTGCATCATCATAAAAAATAAAGTTATATTAAAACACATATATAAAAAGCGGTGGCTGAACTGGAGCTGTAAAACAAGCTAGGAGCAATGACAGTTCAGTTGGAAAGGACTATTTATTTTAGAAAGTGGCAATAAAGCATTTTTATGCAACCCTGAAGGTCAGTAACATAACTTACCTTATGTCAGAAAAAGGTTCAGAATGGAGCTAGAGACAATACTGTGTACACACACCAAACTTCCATATGGTTAAAGCACTGTGATGGCATGATGTCCAAGTTTTATTCATTGCTGGGACTGGTTTTGAAACTACAAGGCTTTAGCTTACAGTGTTGGCTGCGCATTTACTGAATGTTCTAAATACATATCCAGTCTAACTCTAATATTGTTAAAGGATCATTATAGCGGAAAAAAACTAGTTAAAGGACAACTGAAGCGAGCGGGATATTGAGGCTGCCATATTGATTTCCTTTTAAAAGGAAACCAGAGATGGGAAAATGAAAAAGATTTTATACATACCTGGGGCTTCCTCCAGCCCCATCCGCCTGGATCGCTCCCACGCCCCCATCCTTTGCTGGCCACAGCTACGAGATCCGGGTCCGGTCACTGACGTCATCGGAGCCAGCCTACACAGGAGAAGTGCGCCCTCTACAGCCGCTGGAATGATACGAAACCAGCGCACTTCTCTTACGTCACACTGGCCCCGACTGACGGAAGTGCGGGGACCCTGTTCTCGTAGCTGCGGCCAGCGGCATGGGAGCGATCCAGGCGGATGGGGCTGGAGGAAGCCCCAGGTATGTATAAAATCTTTTACATTTTCACCTCAGGTTCACTTTAACCCATACCAGTTGCCTGGCTATCCTGCTGATCTTCTGCTTCTAATATACTTTCAGCCACAGACCCTGAACAAGCATGCAGCAGATCAGGTGTTTCTGACATTGTCAGATCTGATAATATTAGCTACATGCTTGTTTCTAATGCTATTCAAACACTACTGCATCCAAATAGACCAGCAGGGCTGCCAGGCAACTAGTATTGTTTAAAATTAAATAAATATTGGAGCCTCCATATTCTCCTCACTACAGTTGTCCATTAACCACTTAAGGACCGCCCCCAGCCGATGGGCGGCGGCAAAGTCCGGGCCCAAACGACCGCAATACGCCCATCGGCGGGGGCGGCTGCGGGCGTTGCTATGCGGCGATCGCGTCATTCGTGGCGCGATCAGCCGCCGGGGACTGGCTCCGCCCCCCGTTCGCTGTAACCCGCCGGCCGTTCGGAAGCGCCGGCGGGTTACTAGCACCCGGATCGCCGCATGTACTTTGTATAATAGGCTTTGTAATGTATACAAAGCCTATTATACTGGCTGCCTCCTGCCCTGGTGGTCCCAGTGTCCGAGGGACCACCAGGGCAGGCTGCAGCCACCCTAGTCTGCACCCAAGCACACTGATTCCCCCCCCCTGCCCCCTGATCGCCCACAGCACCCCTCAGACCCCCCCCTGCCCACCCCCCAGACCACTGTTTGCACCCAGTCACCCCCCTAATCACCCATCAATCACTCCCTGTCACTATCTGTCAACGCTATTTTTTTTTTTAGTCCCTAATCTGCCCCCTACTCCCTCCTGATCACCCCCCCCCCCCCGCAGATTCTCCCCAGACCCCCCCCCCCCCCCGTGTACTGTATGCATCTATCCCCCCCTGATCACCTGTCAATCACCCCCTGTCACTGCCACCCATCAATCTGCCCCTAACCTGCCCCTTGCGGGCAATCTGATCACCCACCCACACCAATAGATCGCCCGCAGATCCGACATCAGATCACCTCCCAAGTGCAGTGTTTACATCTCTTCTCTCCTCTAAACACCCACTAATTACCCATCAATCACCCCCTATCACCACCTGTCACTGTTACCCATCAGATTAGACCCTAATCTGCCCCTTGTGGGCACCCAATCACCCGCCCACACCTCAGAACGCCCTCAGACCCCAGCCCTGTTCACCTCGCTAGTGCATTGCTTGCATCTATTTCCCCCCTCTAATCACACCTTGAGACACCCATCAATCACCTCCTGTCACCCCCTAGCACACCTACCCATCAGATCAGGCCCTAATTTGCCCCGTGTGGGCTCCTGATCACTCAGCCAAACCCTCAGATCCCCCTCAGACCCCCTTCCGATCACCTCCCCAGTGCATTGATAGAATCCATTTTCCCCTCTAACCGCCCCCTGAGACACCCATCAATCACCTCCTGTCACCCCCCTAGCACTCCTATCCATCAGATCAGGCCCAATACATCCTGTCATCTAAGAGGCCACCCTGCTTATGACCGGTTCCACAAAATTTGCCCCCTCAGACCACCTGTCATAAAAATTTGCAGATGCTTATACCCCTGAACAGTCATTTTGAGAAATTTGGTTTCCAGACTACTCACAGTTTTGGGCCCGTAAAATGCCAGGGCAGTATAGGAACCCCACAAGTGACCCCATTTTAGAAAGAAGACACCCCAAGGTATTCTGTTAGGTGTATGATGAGTTCATAGAAGATTTTATTTTTTGTCAAAAGTTAGCGGAAATTGGATTTTTATTGTTTTTTTCACAAAGTGTCATTTTTCACTAACTTGTGACAAAAAATACAATCTTCTATGAACTCACCATACTCCTAACAGAATACCTTGGGGTGTCTTTCTAAAATGGGGTCACTTGTGGGGTTCCTATACTGCCCTGGCATTTTAGGGGCCCTAAACCGTGAGGAGTAGTCTAGAAAACAAATGCCTCAAAATGACCTGTGAATAGGACGTTGGGCCCCTTAGCGCACCTAGGCTGCAAAAAAGTGTCACACATGTGGTATCGCCATACTCAGGAGAAGTAGTATAATGTGTTTTGTGGTGTATTTTTACACATACCCATGCTGGGTGGGAGAAATCTCTCTGTAAATGGACAATTGTGTGTAAAAAAAAAAAAAAAAAAAAAAAAAATCAAATAATTGTCATTTACAGAGATATTTCTCCCACCCAGTATCTGTATGTGTAAAAATACACCCCAAAACACATTATACTACTTCTCCTGAGTACGGCGGTACCACGTGTGTGGCACTTTTTTGCACCCTAAGTGCGCTAAGGGGCCCAAAGTCCAATGAGTACCTTTAGGATTTCACAGGTCATTTTGCGACACTTGGTTTCAAGACTACTCCTCACGGTTTAGGGCCCCTAAAATGCCAGGGCAGTATAGAAACCCCACAAATGACCCCATTTTAGAAAGAAGACACCCCAAGGTATTCCGTTAGGAGTATGGTGAGTTCATAGAAGATTTTATTTTTTGTCACAAGTTAGCAGAAAATGACACTTTGTGAAACAAAACAATTAAAATCAATTTCCGCTAACTTGTGACAAAAAAAAAAAAAAAAAAAACAATCTTCTATGAACTCACCATACTCCTAACGGAATACCTTGGGGTGTCTTCTTTCTAAAATGGGGTAATTTGTGGGGTTCCTATACTGTCCTGGCATTTTAGGGGCCCTAAACCGTGAGGAGTAGTCTTAAAACGAAATTTCTCAAAAATGACCTGTGAAATCCTAAAGGTACTCATTGGACTTTGGGCCCCTTAGCGCAGTTAGGGTGCAAAAAAGTGCCACACATGTGGTATCGCCGTACTCAGGAGAAGTAGTATAATGTGTTTTGGGGCTGTATTTTTCCACATACCCATGCTGAGTGGGAGAAATAGCTCTATAAATAGACAATTGTGTGTAAAAAAAAATAAAAAAAAATTGTCATTTACGGAGATTTTTTACACATACCCATGCTGGGTGGGAGAAATATCTCCGTAAATGACAATTTTTTTTTTATTTTTTTTTACACACAATTGTCTATTTATAGAGCTATTTC
Organism: Hyperolius riggenbachi; assembly: GCF_040937935.1. Classification (NCBI taxonomy): domain Eukaryota; kingdom Metazoa; phylum Chordata; class Amphibia; order Anura; family Hyperoliidae; genus Hyperolius; species Hyperolius riggenbachi. The sequence goes on from NC_090650.1 coordinate 251,456,467, forward strand.
TCCCACTCAGCATGGGTATGTGTAAAAATACACCCCAAAACACATTATACTACTTCTCCTGAGTACGGCAATACCACATGTGTGGCACTTTTTTGCAGCCTAACTGCGCTAAGGGGCCCAAAGTCCAATGAGCATCTTTAGGCTTTACAGGGGTGCTTACAATTAGGCAACCCCCAAAATGCCTGGACAGTGAACACACCCCACAAATGACCCCATTTTGGAAAGTAGACACTTCAAGGTATTCAGAGAGGAGCGTAGTGAGTCCGTGGCAGATTTCATTTTTTTTTGTCGCAAGTTAGAAGAAATGGAAACTTTTTTTTTTTGTCACAAAGTGTCATTTTCCGCTAACTTGTGACAAAAAATAAAATCTTCTATGAACTCACCATGCCTCTCACTGAATACTTTGGGATGTCTTCTTTCCAAAATGGGGTCATTTGGGGGGTATTTGTACTATCCTGGAATTTTAGCCCCTCATGAAACCTGACAGGTGCGCAGAAAAGTCAGAGATGCTTGAAAATGGGAAAATTCACTTTTGGCACCATAGTTTGTAAACGCTATAACTTTTACCCAATCCAATAAATATACACTGAATGTTTTTTTTTTTTTATCAAAGACATGTAGCAGAATAACTTTTGCGCTCAAATGAATAGGAAATTTTACTTTATTTGAAAAATGTCAGCACAGAAAGTTAAAAAAGTCATTTTTTTGACAAAATTCATGTCTTTTTTGATGAATATAATAAAAAGTAAAACTCGCAGCAGCAATCAAATAGCACCAAAAGAAAGCTGTATTAGTGACAAGAAAAGGAGGTAAAGTTCCTTTAGGTAGTAGGTTGTATGACCGAGCAATAAACCGTGAAAGCTGCAGTGGTCTGAATGGAGAAAAAGGCTCTGGTCCTTAAGGGGCGAAAAGACTGTGGTCCTCAAGTGGTTAAAATCTGACAAAAAACAACAAGGTTTGGATTTCCTGAAAGGCAATTGCTTAGTCCACCCGCCGAAATAGCAAGATGCTCTACTCACTTGTACACTATTTTTGGCAGTTCGATTTGGCAACTGTTGTTCAGAGAATGCTTTTGAAAGCAAAGAAAACCCTGAAAACCCTGAGAAACCCCCATGAGGAGATGGGATGGTCCCAAACCCGTTAATTCTGTCAGATTTTAAACTTATTTTTTTATCACTGTAGTAGTCCTTTAAACCAGTGTTCTCCAACCCTGTCCTCAAGGCCCACCAACAGTGCATGTTTTGTGGAAATCCACAGAAGTAGTTAATCAGCTCTGCTGAGACTCTAATTAACTCACCTGTGCATGTTTGTGGTTGCCTGCAAAACATGTACTGTGGTGGGCCTTGAGGACAGGGTTGGGGAACTCTGCTTTAACCACTACTGCCACCCAGACTTGAGCCTCACATCCACGGCAGGTGCTGCCACAGCAGCAGGGACGCGAGGCTCACATCTGTGAAGTCTGTGGGGCTGTATGTGCGATCGTGCGGGCAGAAGCCCACAATTGTGATGGTCCCGGCATCAGGGTGTGATTGGTGGCAGGGCACAGAAGTCCCCTGAGCCAATCAGTGCATGTCCGCCGAGATTAATAACTGTTTTTGTTCAAAAACAGTGATCATTCTCAATTGATGCCGCCGCGTCACCTCCCGCTCGCTCGTTTCCGCCACCGATCGTTAGATTAGAACTTTGTTCCCATTCATCTCCCCTTTAGGCCACCGTGATCGCAGGCAACAATGATGCCTGCGTCACATCCAAGTAACACAGCTTCACATTACTTACTATTAAGTGTACTTCTTGTATGCGTATAGGAAACAATGCGCGAGGACATCTTGTGGCCAAATAGTAAAATTACATCTAGATACATTAGGGAATTTTTTTTTAACATGTATGTCAAGGGGGTATATTATTATTAAAAATGATGGGCATGTGATTAGTGATGGATGTAAAACAAAAAAAAATGCACCTTTATTTTCAAAATAAAATATGGTCACCAAACTTTGTACTAGGGAAATAATTTAAATGTTGCAATAACCGGGACAAATGGGCAAATAAAAGGTTTGGCTTTTATCGACAGTAGAATGTTTTATTTTAAAACTATAATGGCCAAAAACTGAGAAATAATTACTTTTCTAAATTTTTTTCTTATTAATCCCATTAAAAATGCAATGAGAATAAAAAAAAAAAAAATTCTTAGCATAATGTACCACCCAAAGAAAGCCTAATTGGTGGCAGAAAAAAGGTTTAGATCATTTTGTAAGTAGTGATAAAGTTATTGGGGAATGACTGGGAGGAACGCTGTCCATAAGGTGAAAACAACCTGCGGGCTGAAATGGATAAACGATCAGGGCTTTAAAAGTTAAATACAATGGGTTGATGCACGAAGCAGGGGTAAGATTGATGTGTGCAGACATTGCACAATAAAATGACCATTACTACCACCAGCAGTGTACCGTGAGTTACAAAATTAGCTCGACCCCCAATACTAGAGTAATGTGAACATTGCTACAGTAACCTGCATTACCATAGCATCACTTGCAGTATTCCAGTACTTCGGGTTGTACTAATAGCATAACACATAGTAACAGTAATATTGCTGTCTGCACACTGCAATATTACCGCTACTTCTGCATCAACCCCAAAGAAACTTGTGATTACAAAGACAATCTTAGCTTTGAAATTAAAGAGAAGTATTTTGGCAGTGTGGTAATATTAAGACATAAAATAGTGACAATTTTTTAACAGTCTCACCTGCTTGTCATTTACTGAATACTTTTCGATTTCCTTTTTGGCTTGAACGAGTTTGCTCTGCAATGAGAAAAAAAAAAACTATCCAGTCAACATAAAGAGCAGGAGGGTCACCTAGACATGGCTATATGTTTCAGATGGTATAACTGTTTAGCAGGGAAGAGGTCAGTATAGTTCAATGAAGTTATTTGTTCTAGCAGGCTGAAGTCCACCATGGTGCACACAGCTTAGTAATGAGAAAGCAGATGCAACAATTAAATGTTTTCTGCTTAGAGGTTATTATGCTGTTGTGCATCTTTTAGAGCAGAGAGGACATTCTGAGTTCAGGTCCGCTTTAAGGGCCAAGGGCCAAGGTTTTTAAGTAAAGCCTCTTCTAAAGGTTAATGCGGAAAGCAAGTCAAAGTTTCCGTAATTAACCACTTAAGCACCACAAGCTTAAACCCCCTTAAAGACCAGGCCATTTTTGACAAAATAGGACACTGCAGCTTTAAGGCTCCACTGCAGGGCCGTACAACTCAGCACACAAGTGATTTCCCCCTCCCTTTTCTGCCCACCAACACAGCTCACTGTTGGTGGGCTATGATCCCTGCCAGTATGCTTTTTTTTTTTTTCAAATATTTATTCCTTTATTTTTTGAATAAATGTTGTTTGTTTTTTAACTGGCTGACAGCTCCTCTTTAAGACAGAGAGCGTCTGGCACAGTTACCTAGAACAAAAGCTACTATAGGTTTTAGATGATTGCAACTCAGTTGAAACCCCTACTTGTGTTTCCAGCCACTGATTTGCATGTACAGTAGAATCCCTTTAAAGTAGGCTCCAAGGGACCAGGAAAAGTAGTTTTCTATATCAGAAGTTAAAGCGGAACTGAAGATAATTTTAAAACCCTTTCACTTACCTGGGGCTGCCCCCAGCAGCCGTCCTGTCCCACGCTGGTTCTCCACGATCCTCTGTTCCCTGCCGCCGCTCCGTTTCTCGACTTGTAAGTCGAGGGGCCACTGCACCTGCACAGCCCTGCCAAGCATATCCTTTATATGCGTTCCTGTCTACAATAGCACCATTTCGGACTGGAACGCGAAGAAGGATACGCATGGCCAAGGCCGCCCAAGCGCAGTGGCCCGGCGGGAAACCGAAAGTAGCTGGCGGCAGGAGAACGGAGGCTTGTGGAAGACCGGTGTGGGACAGGAAGGCTGCTGGGGGTTTACTATCTTCACTTCCGCTTTAAACTACATAAGAATTGGTCTTACAGTGCATATTTATAGATACGCATTTGCAGGGACCGGAGGACTTCGTTTACTATATCCAGAGCAGTGTTCTCCCCAGAATTTTTTTTTCCAGCCGGGTGGCATGAAATATTAGCTGGGTGGGGCAAGATGAGAGAATGCAGGACTGGTGCTTCTGTGCGCAACTCTGTTTACAGCATAGCAGGAGGTGAGCCAATGACAGCCGGGTGCTCACCAAAACTAGCCGGGTGGAGCACCCGGCTAAAAGAGCCTGGGGAGAACACTGCAGAGATTTACTATAACAGAGTTTACTATAACGAGATTCTACTGTATTTAAAGTTAATAAGGAGGAAGTACATTTGCCATATTGTTTTAGCCTGCCTTTAACCCTAGTACAAAGCAATTTACATAATGGTTACATGCTATGAAAACCTCCAGAAATATAGGTACATGTTCATTTGCTGGAACAGTACTGCGGAGAGGATTAAAAAACCCACATTTTTACTTGTGTTGTATATCAATATCATAAGACACCCCGCACAAAAAAAGAAATAAATAAAATAAAACATTGTTTTGAGTGAAAAATCCTCTTACCTCATCACGTGCTACCAAAGTGATAAAAGCACCTTGTTTAAAGCATTCAATGGCTATACATTTTCCGATACCACTGGAGCCACCAGTCACCTGACATACAAGAAATAAAAGCAGAGTTAAACATATTTAACCCATTCGCGTTCCGTCGTTTTCACTTGAGAAATGTTTACCTCCCATTCATTAGCCTATAACTTTATCACTACTTATCACAATGAACTGATCTATATCTTATTTTTTCCGCCACCAATTAGGCTTTCTTTGGGGGGTACATTTTGCTAAGAGCCACTTTACTGTAAATGCATTTTAACAGGAAGAATAAGAAAAATAATAATATATGCCTCCATAATTAAAACTCACGTATTGTATTTGCCCATATGTCCCGATTATTACACCTTTAAAATGATGTCCCTAATACAATGTATGGCGACAATATTTTATTTGGAAATAAAGGTGCATTTTTTCCGTTTTGCATCTATCACTATTTACAAGTTTAAGATAAAAAAATATAGAAATATTTCATCTTTACATTGATATTTAATAAGTTTAGACCCTTATGTAAATATTTACAGGTTTTTTTTTTTATTGTAATGTTTTTTTTTTTTTTTTTTTTTTTTTTATATTAAACATTTTATTTGGGTAGTTTTGGGAGGATGGGAGGTAAACAATAGGTTTATAATGTAAATGTGTGTTGATTTTAATTTTTTTTACTTTTAGTTGTAGTATTACTTTTTGGCCACAAGATGGCGGCCATGAGTTTGTTTACATGACGTCACTCTAAGCGTAACACACGCTTAGAGCGACGCATGGGGGAGGTAACAGCCAGAAAAGGCGCAGCTTCCGAGAGAAGCTGTCGCTTTTTCAGCGGGGGAGAGGAATCAGTGATCGGGCACCATAGCCCGATTCACTGATTGCCTGGCTAACGAACCGCGGGCCGGGAGCACGCGATCGGCCGTGGGAGTGCGCGGTAGCGCGCATGGTTCCTGGACGTAGTTTCTACGTCCAGGAACCAAAATAGGTTAACTTTCATTGATTGGTTTTCATATCATGTGTGACGGTCATCACAATAGGAATGACCAAATTAATGTTTATTATGGCTTTACTTTTCCAACCCATTTTCTTTAATTTTCTGGTCTTATCCAGATCAGATAAGCAATCAGCTGGTTTCATTTTTTTTCATTTTCTCTACAGTAGGATGTCTCCTCTCTCCCTTCTTTCCATAATACTGAACATGCCTCTCAACTGAGTATGCACTTCATAAAGATACCAAGGTACACTACACTAACTTACACAGCAAGTGTAACTACCACCCTACCCTGCCCTTCAGCACCTGGGGACCAATCTTCATAGTTTCCATTTACCAGCACATTAAAGCACACCGGAGGTAAGAGGAATATGGAGGCTGACATATGCATTTCCTTTTAAACAGTGCATATTGCCTGACTGTCCTGCTGATCTAAAACGTTAAGCCATAGAACAGAGCAAGTGTGCAGATCAGGTTCTCTGACATTGATTAGATGCATGCTTGTTTCAAGTGTGTGATTTAGACAGTACTGCAGAAATTAGTAGGACTACCAAGCAACAGGTATTGTTTAAAAAGAAATTAACATGGCAGCCACCATATCCTCATTTCATGTTCTCTTAAAGGCCCAGTTTAAAGTGAATGCATGGTGCCAGGTCATCCATTTCCAGGTAGATTATGTGCCTTTCTCAATGTAATGGCAATGGATTTGCTGTGTGCTGAAATTGCATGCTACAGTGCATTGTGCCCTTCAACTGATGCGTTGTGATTACATTGTACTGCCACCACATCTTTCCCCTGTCGAATTTGTCTGCTGTATCTGGAAGGCTGCCAACTCTTCAGTAAAGGTAGCCATACACTGGTCGATTTGCCATCAGATTCGACCAACAGATAGATCCCTCTCTGATCGAATCTGATCAGAGAGGGATCGTATGGCTACCTTTACTGCAAACAGATTGTGAACCGATTTCAGCCTGAAACCGTTCACAATCTGTTATGGTGGTGGTGATGCCGCCACTCCCCCCGCCCGCATACATTACCTGCTCCGCCGGCGCGACTCCAGTCCCCAGGTCTCCGCTGTCTTCTCCGCTCTCTGGTCTCCAGGTCCGGCATGCTTTACTTCTTCCTGCCCGGCAGGAAGTTTAAACAGTAGAGCGCCCTCTACTGTTTAAACTTCCTGCCGGGCAGGAGGAACTGAAGCATGCCGGAGACCAGAGCGGAGAGGAAGCAGCGGTGACAGCGGGGGCAGTCGCGCCGGCGGAGCAGGTAATGTATTGCCTCTCTATTGCGTCGGTCGGACACTCGAACGCCGCTAGCGACGCACTCCCTACCCGCGGGCGATCGACGGTAATTTTCCGCACGGAGCGATCGGACGAAATGGATCGAAATTCGGCGTGTAGCGCGAACGATTGGCAGCAGATTCGAATCCAGTGATCGAATCTGCTGTCGAAACGGCGGCAAATCGGACCAGTGTATGGCCAGCTTAATGTGAACAAGTTAACTCCTTCCAAGCCACTCCAGTGCTCCTGTGATGAATATTTCTCACAGACAATGTCCCTGCTCTCACTGTCAGCTTGTCTGCTATCTGTGAGGCTGATAAACACAGACTAATAAACTGAACAAAGAATAGCTGGCTGAGGAGGAAGCTGCCTGTCAGGCTGACACCAGTGCAGAGCCAAGACACAGCTTGTCATGCTTCATTGACACAGAGCTCTTTCAAAAGTTGCACATAACCTCTGGAGACTGAATTCAATGTGTAACTCACTGAATTCTCTGTGTACTCACTGTGTATTAACTGAGTTCACTGCTCTGCTGATGTACTTCCTGTTTTGGTGGCCATCTTTTCTGTTCACAAAACAGTTTATAAAACAGTTTTTTTACCCTCTTTATTGCAGCGGAGAGCAGCAAAAATATTACAGAGGGGGCTAGGAGATGACCCCAAACAGGCAGGGATGTTTGTTTATACTTCATTTGAATACAGATTCTCTTTAAATTGGGTTTGCACCAAACTGATAAAAAGAACCTGTAGGGACATTCGTTTAGAGCCCCTTTGAAAAAAAGCTAGAAATATATGTTGTTCAGTGACCTCTGCAAAGTGCTGTGGAAAAATTAAAGGGAAAATGAAGTAAGAGGTATACGGAGGCTGCCATATTTATTTCCTTTTAATCAATACCAGTTGCCTGGCAGCCCTGCTGCTCCTCTGCCTCTAATACTATTAGCCATAGCCCCTGAACAAGCATGCAGCAGATCAGGTATTTCAGACTTTAAAGTCAGATCTGACAAAACTAGCTGCATGCTTGTTTCTGGTGTCATTTAGATACTACTGCAGAGAAATAGACCAGCAGGGCTGCCAGGCAACTGGTATTGATTAAAAGGAAATAAATATGGCAGCCTCCGTATACCTCTTACTTCAGTTCCCCTTTAAGACTCTGGGATATATTTTTATTTTCTACTTCTGTTGTACTACCACTTTTAACGGGAAACTGAAGTAAGAGGTATACGGAGGCTGCCATATTTATTTCCTTTTAAACAATACCAGTTGCCTGGCAGCCCTGCTGGTCTATTTCTCTGCAGTAGTATCTAAATGACACCAGAAACAAGCATGCAGCTAGTCTTGTCAGATCTGACTTTAAAGTCTGAAATACCTGATCTGCTGCATGCTTGTTCAGGGGCTATGGCTAATAGTATTAGAGGCAGAGGAGCAGCAGGGCTGCCAGACAACTGGTATTGATTAAAAGGAAATAAATATGGCAGCCTCCGTATACCTCTTATTTCAGTTCCCCTTTAAGATTAAGGCCCCATTCCCAGAGTTAAAAAAAAAAAAAGGTTCCCTTTGCACATCCAAAGGGAACGAAATGGATCCAATGTTAACCTATGGATCCATTCACATCCGTCCATTCAATCCAGGGCTGTGAAGTAAGAGTTGGAGTCAAAGCATTTTGGGTACCCGGAGTCGGTGGTTTCATAAATTGAGGAGTCGGATGATTTTTCTACCAAATCCACAGCCCTGGTAAGTATTAGACTAAGGAGGCGGAGCCATTTTGGGTACCTGGAGTTGGAGTCAGTAGTTTCATAAACTGAGGAGTTGGAGTCGGATGATTTTTGTACCGACTCCACAGCCCTGGTTCAAACTGAGCCGTTCCATGCAATCCATTGAATGGAATGCAAGTTTCCTGCTGCAGCTATTTTTCCAGACCGCTGAGCCCAGTAGAACGGAAATGAAAGCTGAAGTGCTGCATTGGGGCAATGGGAAAATGGAACAATTCTTCACACTAGTGAAAAGAAAACAGACCGCTCTAAATAGAAAAATACACTTTGGGGGTGGGGGGGGGTTGTGGGGTCACGGAACAGAACCGGAGTGAAAACAGATCCGATCAACCTGTGATCAGATCCATTTTCATGGATCCGTTTGACAATTTAACTCAAGTATGAACCGGGCCTAAGATTATACGCTGGCAGCCAGTGGTCCTGATGTCATGTCATGTGACTCCCTGTTGCCATGGAGACGTGACATGGGACATCAGTGAGCAGGGTAAGTTTCAAATCCCCCGGTGCCCACTAGCAACTTCGCAGGGAGGGGGAAGGAGGAGAGTCCGGCCTCCTGTCGGCAGGCTGTAGAAGCAGCGCACATGGACCAAACGCAGCCCACGGGCCGTAGTTTGCCCAGCACTGGATTAACATAACTAAAATGCAAGAGCAAGGGAATATATTTACATAGATAAGCGAGAACATGACACATTGGACTGCACAGTGGGATAGTACTTATACTATGTAATATCTACTAGCATAATATAAAGGAGGAGTCTAAGAATAAAATATGACAGAGCACGCTAGTAAAATGTTTCTGGTTGCTGAAATATGGGTTAATTTTCCCCAAAATCAATACATTTGAATACATTGCACAGCAGGAATTATAGACACACATACAAACACACAAAGTAACAACTAAAACTCAAGACAAACTCACCACAACATGTGCACCTGCCAATTTCAGGGGTTTGGGACTGATGAGCGGAGACACCATATACAGTAGTAGTACAAATGCCACTATGAAGGCAGCAGCCAGTAGGAACATGATCGACTGTGTGATGGAGTCCAGCCTGAAGAGGGGGAGATGTACAGACAAGCAGAGAATAGGGACTCAGGCAACCTATAAAAAAGGAGCAACCAAGGGAAAGTGAAGGTAAGCATGTGCAGTAGTTTACCTTATGGGTGACTAAAATAAGACTGGAAGAAAGGGGTATTAGATTTAGACATGGGGATCAGTAGGAAGCACAGAAACCACCATAAACATATAAGTAGACAAATAACAACCTGGAAGCAGCGCACAGGAATCAAAAGAATGGCTGAACCACCGTTAACACATACAGAGAATGACAGGAAAGAAGTCTATGGAGGCAGGAAAACAGCGAGAGAGCAGACTGCTGGGGAACAGCACTGTATTCATTCAGCTGCCCGCTTATGTATAGATTACAAAAGATTGAGGGACAGCTCGGCTTCAGCGCCTGACTAGCCTATATGACAGAATGCACCTCTTTCAAAACAGTACCCCATGCACTGCGCAGCCTCCTCCCTCAGCTCCGCTCTTCCTGTTTATATTTCACTTTCTCCAACGTCACGCGGGTTCCGTACAACACAAGCTCATGTGTGGTATTTGGTTGATAATATGCTGCCACCTAGCGCCAGCACTCCAGAATGCGATCTTATCTTAATGTACTTTCAGCTGTGGAAAAGCTGGATTTTTTCTTTAAGGGAAGGTTCAGGGACATGTTTAAAAAAATAAAAATACTAATCAACTTACCTGGGGCTTCCTCCAGCCCGTGGCAGGCAGGACGTGCCCTCGACGCAGCTCCGGAGGCTCCCGGTCTTCTCCGGTGGCTCACCTGGCCAGGCCGGCTTCCTGGTCGGGCTTCTCCTTGCGCTCCAACGTGCATCTCACGCGGTCGCGCTGACGTCATCGGACGTCCTAAGGACTTTACTGCGCAGGAGCAGAACTGCTGCGCCTGCGCAGTACAGCCTGGAGGACGTCCGAAGACGTCAGCGCGACCGCGTGAGACGCACAAGAGCAAGACCTGGAAGCCGGCCTGGCCAGGTCAGGTGAGCCAACGGAGAAGACCGGGAGCCTCCGGAGCGGCGTCAATGGCACGTCCTGCCCTCCTGTCACGCATAGGGCCAAACCGTCCCGATCTCGTCGGGACTGTCACGATTTTGGGGGGCTCTCCCGCTGTCACGGTATGAGCCCCCCAAGTCCCGGGCAGCAGTGGGTAGTGAGGGTGGAAAAAAAATGATCGAGGCGCCAGCCGCGGGTAAATGGGATGCGGGACGCGTGTATCCCATTACTACCTCCCTCCCTCCCTTGGAATCTGGCCCCCCCCTGTGTCTCCCCCCTGTTTGCAGAGTGCGCAGCTAAGCGGAGCGGGCTGTCAGCTTACCGGTATCCATGGACGCATACCGATGTCCAGCTTCAATCTGCTTCCTGTGACGTCACAGGAAGCCAGATGGTGGTACGCGTCCATGGATACCGGTAAGCTGACAGCCCGCTCCGCTTAGCTGCGCACTCTGCAAACAGGGGGGAGACACAGGGGGGGCCAGATTCCAAGGGAGGGAGGGAGGTAGTAATGGGATACACGCGTCCCGCATCCCATTTACCCGCGGCTGGCGCCTCGATCATTTTTTTCTTGCATTGGCACCCTCCTCCTCACCCACCCATCCACGGACACCCTCACCCACCCACCCACGGACACCCTCCTCCTCATCATCATCATATATGGGGGAGACATATGTAAAAATTATTAGGGGATTAGGGGTGTGGCCTTAGTGTCCCGATTCTTAGATTTAAAATGTTGGGAGGTATGGGGCTGGAAGAAGCCCCAGGTAAGTGGATTAGTATTCTTATTTTTTTAAACATGTCCCTGAACCTTCCCTTTAAAAGACAAGAACCTGTAATCAGGGCCGCCTTTAGAAATTTCTGGGCCCCATACTGGGTAAACAAACTGCCCCCCCCCCCCCAGATGACACAATTGTGCCGTCATGTGCAGAGAACTTCTGGCTGCCTGCGCGCTACTGCCCGACTCTGGCGACCCGGATTGAGCTGCAGTGGAGGATTCACTGTATATAGGAGGAGAATGGGGGAAGCAGTAGGCATGAGGTCTGCACCTAACAGATGCCTGCTTCCCCGTTTTTAATATATCGTTCGTCTCTGGTATCCTTTAAAAGATATACGAGATGAAATTAAAAAAAGCTTTCCTTACATGGGGCTTCTTCTAGGCCCTAGAAGTCTATCAATTCCAGCACTGCAGTTTGGCCACCCTCCATGGTGTCGATGTCTGTAACATCGCTGACCCAAGCGGGGTTGCTGGTATCTGCACCTCTTGATTTTACACTCCTGTGGCTGGGAGCATTCTGCGCTTGGGTCAGCGATATTAATAAATTCGGAATAAATTACTCACACGCATTATGCAAACGGCCTAACTTACCTGGAGCTTCTTGCAGCCCGCTGCAGTCATTCTGTGCTCACACCATCCTTTCGGGGGGAGCCCCATCAAAGCTGGCCGGCCACGCACCTCATCGCGGCCCCATACACAGCAGCATTCTGCACATGCACAGTACAGAAAAATCATTTCTGCCCATGTGCAGAATGCTCCTGTGATAACCAGCCAGCTTTGAGGGGGTTACCACTGCTGACTGGAGAGTTCTGAAGTGACGAGGTGGGCACAGGATGACTGCAGGTGGCTGTAAGAATCCCCAGGTAAATTAAACTGCATTTTTTTTCATTTAAAGAGGAACTTCAGCCTAAACAAACATCCTCCATTGAGTTACATTAGTTATGTTAATTAAAATAGGTAATATAATCTCTTACCCACCCTGTTTCAAAAGAACAGGCAAATGTTTGTGATTTCATGGTGGCAGTCATCTTTTTGGTTGAAAGGAGGTGACAGGGAGCATGAGGCACAGTTCCAACTGTCCTGTGTCCTGATCACCCCTCCCAGCTGCGCTCGATAGGCAACTAGAACAACATCAGAAATCCCATCATGCTTTGCACAGCATCAGGTGAAAAATGCCCAGGTATATTTATTTGATGGGCGGACCCTGCATGGCACATGTGCTGAATCTAGCCATTCAAAGATTTGTGTCAAAGTACCCAGGCTTAGAGGACGTCCTGAAGCAGGCCAGGAAGTTGTGTGGGCATTTCCGATATTCAGCGGAGAAACAAGTTGCCGGTGAGACGCCTGATTTGCATTAGCCCGACTCGCTGGAATTCCACCCTCCTTATGTTCTGTCGCCTGCTAAAACAGGAGAAAGCCATCACCCAGTACCTCTACAACTACAATAGAAGGACACAGTCTGGGGAGATGGGGATGTTCTGGCCCAACAACTGGACACTCATGCGAAATGCATGCAGGCTCATGCGGTCATTTGAGGAGGTGACCAACCTGGTGAATCGCAGTGAAGGCACCATCAGCGACTTGATCTCGTACGCTTACTTCCTGGAGCGTGCCGTGCATAGAGTGGTGGATCAAGCTGTGGAGGAGTGTGAACAGGAACAGTTACGGGAGGAAGCATATGGGATCAATTCTCATCAGAACCAGATGTTTCCTCAACACCTGCGGCAGCACAGAGGGGGGAGGAGGAAGAGGAGGAAGAGTCGTGTGGGGAAGGAGTCAGACTCGGATGATGAGGAAGGTGTTTCTTTGGAGAAGGAGGCGGCGGCGGCGGCAGAAGAACAACTGCAGCAGGCGTCACAGGGGGCGTGGCTGCTCAACGTTCCCGTGGTATTGTTTGTGGCTGGGGGAAGGAGGAGGACTTACCTGACGTCACTGAGGAAGAGCAAGAGGAGATGGATAGTACGTCTGGATCCAACTTTGTGCAGATGGCATCTTTCATGCTGTCCAGCCTGTTGAGGGACCCCCGTATAAAAGAAAACTCAAGGGGAATGAGCTGTACTGGGTGGCCACGCTACTAGACCCTCGGAATAGGCACAAAGTAGCGGACATGTTACCAACTCACCTGAAGGCAGAAAGGATACAGCACTTGCAGAACAAGCTGGCAACTATGCTTTACAATGCGTTTAAGGGTGATGTCACAGCACAAAGCTATAAAGGTACCACTGCCAGTAATTCTTCTCCCATGTCCACGCAGGCAAGGACAGGACGCTCCAGCGATCTCATGGTGATGGCAGACATGCGGACATTCTTTAGTCAAACGCCTCGCCTTAGCCCTTCCGGATCCACCCTCCACCAACGCCTGGACCGGCAGGTAGCCGACTACCTGGCCTTAAGTGTGGATGTAGACACTGTGAGCATTGATGAACCCTTGGACTACTGGGTGCGCAGGCTTGACCTGTGGCCAGAGCTGTCCCAATTTGCCATCCAACTTCTGTCTTGTCCTCCCTCAAGCGTCCTGTCAGAAAGGACCTTCAGCGCAGCTGGAGGCATTGTCACTGAGAAGAGAAGTCGCCTAAGTCACAAAAGTGTTCAGTATCTCACCTTTATCAAAACGAATGAGGCATGGATCCCGGAGTCCCCACACACAGCATCTCTGCCTGCACGCCGTGTGACTGCCTGCCCCAAGACTAAGTCGCTCCCCACACAGCACCTCTGCCCGCAGGCCGCTTGACTGCCTTCTCCGCCACCACCAACAGGGTCCAGGACTCCAGGTGGATTCCTGAATTTTTAAGGCTGCTGTACTACTTTTTCTGGTGCGTGTATATGCCTGCCTAATTTCTGTGGCTGCACTGCAGCTGCAACAACAAAACAAAGGCATGTACATGTGCCAATTTCCCCTTGTGATCATTACCTTGCCACGGTGAAGGGGCTTGCGTATCGCAATGAAGCAATGACCGTCGGCTATATGAGTGTCTAAGGTGGTGGTGGTGGGGGGGGGGGGGGTTGAGGCACATCCAAAATAATAAGTTTGTTGCTTCATTATGGACAGACCAAATTTTATCAGCTGGACAGTCACTGTTGTTCTGTCATCGAACTACTTCAGCCTGGCGACCATGTGGGCTTGAAAACCGCTATCGCTTGCACTCTCGCCATGGTGCGCGTCAGTCCAGCACGGCCATCACAACACAAACAGTGTTTGCGGTGTGTTACAGTGAGTTTGGTGTGTCAGTGTGAAGAAGTACACTAATTACACTCCCTGATTGATGTATACACAATGCAAGATATTCTAAAGCACTTTAGGCCTGCAATTTAGCATTCAATGTGATTTCTGCCCTTAAAACGCTGCTTTGCGTCAAATCCAGATTTTTCCCTGGGACTTTTGGCGTCTATCCCACTCCTCCATGCAAAAACTCAGATGTTAGACCCCTTGAAACATCTTTTCCATCACTTTCCTGGCCAGAATTAATGTTTCTAGTTTTCAAAGTTTGCCTCCCCATTTTAGTCTATTGCGGTTTCCGAAAGTTCGTGCGAACCGAACTTTTGCGGAAGTTCATGAACCGAAAATCGGAGGTTCGAGCCATCTCTAATTTAGGTGACAAAGGAGGGAGACATTTATGGCTCTGGTATCCTCTAAAGTGTACCTGAGATAGTACACTAGGCCTTATTTATACTTACCTGGGGTTTCCTCTAGCTCCATGAGGAATGTGGCCATCCTTGCCGTCCTCTTCGGCCCCTCCATTCTGCCGCTATGACTCCTGGTAATCCGATCAGTCGTCACCAGTCATAGGCTTCTGTGCATGCACGTGGCACTACTGCATTGGCACAGAATGCTCCCATCTGTGGGAGCACAACAAGGGGTGCGCGCGGCCAACTCGCATATGCACAAAGGAGTGTGGCTGGACGTATTACTGGGAGGCATAGCGCAAGAAAGAGGACGAGGAGGGAGATCATGGTGCTCGTGAGACCCCAGGTAACTATAAATACACAGAATTTCAACATCTGAGATTCACTTTAAGAATAAGCCTCATCAAGATTTGTCTTAAAAAAATAATAAACCTTTAAAAAAAATCCCACCCACCCATCCGTACATACTTTTTTCCCTAAGAGCCTGGCTGTGCAGTGCTGTCTGGGTTCTGTCCGTGTTGTGACACCACTCAGTGAGTCACACACGATTCTTCTGGCTGTTCGCTGCTCTCCATCTCTCTTACTTCAATCAGCCCAAGCGCAGTGTGATGAAGTGAGGAGGAGACATGGGGGCAGAGCTGAGCTGGTGGTGGACAGCAAGGAAACAGGAACTAGAAACCAACAGCTCAGAGACGTGGAACAAGGAGGAGCAAGCCTGGAGAGAGCAGTGTGATGTGACTAGCCCAGCCCAGAGTAATATAACATACACCAAACAACACAAGTGCACACACAGCAGCACCATGAAAAAAGAAATGCAGCAGGGATGGATGAGGGAAGCTTACAGTACTGCAGCAGCTGAAGCCCAGTTTGTGTGACTCTGTGTTCACTGGGCCCTCTGTGTTCAACTGGCCCCTCCCTCCTGTCAAGTCTCCGATGGGCTGTAGGCAACCCTGGGGACAAGCTGTTAAAAGAAACTACTGAAATCTGAAGAGAGTAAAGGGTCATGGGGGAAGACAACAGGATGGGATGGGAGCTGGGAAAAAAAATAACATTACCTGCAATCAAGCTAATCTAAACTGCTTAGAGCTTACGTCTTTGCTCACTACAGAAGTCGGCTGTCAGCACCTGTATTACTGCCTTCTGCAACAGCAGACTGCCCTGCAATTTTGATTACTCTGATCAGGGTAAATAATCAATAGTCCAGGGCACTCTAGTATTACAGCAGCCAGTGCACATGGCTACTAATGACAGGCAACTTCTGAAGCACTAAATACATCCTACCACCTATCCTTGCTAATGTCCCAGCTGCAGAACAGCAATCATTCTCTCTACTCACCCTGCTGCTCTGCATATTCACTCACTGCAGGCTGTGTGTAGAGAGTGAAGAAACACATTGCCCCCGGAGTACATTTGAAATCGGTGCCGGTAGACTTGGGCGCAGGATTCAGCCAGTATATGGCTGATCCTGCTTCTGCACAAGTCCGGGCCGATTTAATTACTATTCCCCCTCCAGGCCGCCATGGATAGTGGGGGAATGAAATAATTCGGCTTCCAGCGATTGCTGGAAGCCGAATTATTGTGTTTTAAGCAACTTCGGCCCCGTCTTCTGACGGAGCCGACGTTACTCACTGAGCGCCGCTATAGACTGATTCTCATTACAGTCTATGGCGGCACTGGCTGCGCCCAAATCTAGCAGCGCTGAAAAGCACTGCTCCGTGCCCCCAGAACAGGAAGCGGGAGGGGTGCTACATCTAATGCAGGAAGTATTACAGTCCCCTGCACTGCCTGCTGCTATTTTCCTAAATGTTGCCCAAACTATGAAAAAAAGGTCCCCGGTGGAAGAACACAGTGGCTGAGCACCACAGCAGCACCCCTAGCCATGACTACACCCGGTGCTGTGAGCACCTGCAGCTTTGTGGTAGGTACATCACTGGTCTCATCCGTCCATTGTTCCAGAACTGTGAAGGCTTTTTTAGATGTTGTTTGAGAAACTAATCTGGCCTTCCTGTTTTTGAGGCTCACCAATGGTTTACATCATGTGGTGAACCCTCTGTATTCACTCTGGTGAAGTCTTCTCTTAATTGTTGACTTTGACACACATACACCTACCTCCTGGAGTATTCTTGATCTGGCAAACTGTTGTAAAGGGCGTTTTCTTTACCAGGTAAATAATTCTTCGGTCATCCACCACAGTTGTTTTCCGTGGCCTTCTGGGTCTTTTGGTGTTGCTGAGCTCACAGATGGGTTCCTTTTTTTTAAAGAATGTTTCAAATAGTTGTTTTGGCCACACCTTATGTTTCTGCTATCTCTCTGATGGGTTTGTTTTGTGTTTTCAGCCTAATGATGGCTTGCTTCACTAATAGCGACAGCTTTTTGGATCTCATTTTGAAAGTTGACAGCAACAGATTCCAAATGCAAATAGCACACTTGAAATGAACTCTGGACCTTTTTATCTGCTCATGTAATTGTGATAATGGGGGAATTAACAAACCCCTGGCCATGGAACAGCTGAGAAACCAATTTTCCTATTACTTTTGCTATCTTAACAAGTGGGAGGCACATATGCAAACTGTTGCAATTCCTACACTGTTCACCTGATTTGGATGTAAATACCCTCAAATTAGCCTAGTTAGTCTGCAGTTAAAGCACATGGTGTCCGTTTCATTTCAAATCCATTGTGGTTGTGTATAGTCAAAAATGTTAAAATTGTGTCACTGTCTCAATATTTATGGACCTGACTGTACTTCCTGTGAGTAGATTTTTCACCTTACTGGTGAGAACCTCCATCCCTCGGACTTGGGCTTTTCTCTGCACAGAATTATTATCAATTTATAAAGTGCACCAATATATTTACAATTACTTTCCTGTATGTGTTGCCCAGAACTGTATTCTATATTTCTGGGTGTAACGATTGGCCATGCAGATCGTGGTCGTGACTGGAACCAGACTGGCAGATCCACGATCTCTGCATGGCAATCGTTTTGGTTAAAACAAAACTGGAAGATCACAATTGAAATACTGACGTC
>NC_090650.1:251474775-251571056 GCF_040937935.1 Hyperolius riggenbachi
TCTGCACAACAGAGTAGAATAATGAATGTGTTTTATTTACAATAATGCAAAGTGTACAAATACAGATCACCATACACATCCAATCATACAATCAACACGTGGTGCACCACAAATACCAGAATCCTGACTATCTATCTATACCAATATATACAGCAACAGACAGAATATTTACAACAGTGCATAATCCGAATCATCATACATAAAGGGAAGTCATACAAGCAGGAGTCAAACCAAGAGATCAGCATCAGGTAATAACGACAGACAGAGAGTGGTCAGGTTAGCAAGGATCGATACCAGGAATTCAGAGTAATACAAGGCAAGGCAGGAACTAGGAAACACACGATCAAAGGCCAGAGTCACAACTGCAGCAAGAACACGAACGGAATGACCTAGCAATGTGCTGCTAGCAAGTCCATCCTTTTATAAGCAGCACATTGCTCAGGTGACTGGCCAGAATCTTTCACAGTTCCATCTGCTGTTGAGCCGAGGAATTGCATCGCTCCCAGCAATATGAGAGCCATCTGCTGGTAGACAGCAGAAGTCCACCTCAAGTTCCTCAGTGCTGCCACCAGCAGGATGACACAGGCACAGATCATTACACTGAGAATGATGACCTAATACTCCTCCAAGGCACCCAGGAATAACCCTGCATAGGTACATGCCACAGAGGTCCCCATGGCTATCCCTTAGGTCTAATGGCACCACCTACTCCAGAAGCCAGCATATGTATTCCTTGTACTCCTCATCCTTGTTGGTCCTGTCCAGATACCTTCAAACTGACTGGACAACTGCTGTGTGTGGTATTCTGCTGTACGGACTATCCACAGATTGTGATGAGACTATACCCTGGCCTCCATTCGATGCCCTCGACTATCTTCAGTACATTCAGATTGTCCATCAAATATGATGGCACTCCATTGAGGAGAGGGCGCAGCAGGTGATCCAGGAAGCAGGAAAGGCGCTCTCTGTCATGGATCCACACCCCGAAATAATGGGTCTCCGCCAGAGGATTGACCTCTGATCTGTCTGTTTTAAACAACTTGTGCCCCTCTAAATTTACCATCCAGTCATGGTTAGCATTTATCCATGTGTCTATTGTATGCACAATATAATAGTCTCTTATTAGCAACTCAGTAATTCTATTTGTAAAGCTTCTTGCACTGGTTAGCATGCATTTTGTATTCAATGTTATCTTAGCTTTTTTTTTTTTTTTACACTCAGTGGTGCCACCCTGACCACCCACTCTCCTAATTTTATAAAATCACAGACTCCAATTGTCCATCTATTCCACATGTTCTTTTTATATCCTCCCTCATAGTTCAACCAGGCCACTTGCAGGGGGTGGTTCTTACTGTCAAAGCTTGTTTTATCCAAAAGAGTTGTAATTCAAAGCAGCAGCATAGGTAAGAATAGCCCCCCCCCCCCCCCCCCCACCACTTACCATCTAAACAGGTCACATAGAAACAGGTGAATCCATGTGACAGAGGGGTGGCTGTTATATAGAGACATTTCTGCAGTTAGAAGAATGTGCTTCTCCCGCCCTGATATGTGAAAAGCCATTGGCTGAAAGTGTCCTGCATCTCACACACAGCAGCCTACTGAGGTAATATGATTCCTTATGGAAAACTTCACTGCTGGCTGCTGTGGGGAGGATACATAGTTACATAGTTACAATGGTTGAAAAAAGACATACGTCCATCGAGTTCAACCAGTACAAAGTACAACTCCAGCCTGCTCCCTCACATATCCCTGTTGATCCAGAGGAAGGCGAAAAAACCCTTACAAGGCATGGTCCAATTAGCCCCAAAAGGGAAAAATTCCTTCCCGACTCCAGATGGCAATCAGATAAAATCCCTGGATCAACATCATTAGGCATTACCTAGTAATTGTAGCCATAGATGTCTTTCAACGCAAGGAAAGCATCTAAGCCCCCTTTAAATGCAGGTATAGAGTTTGCCATAACAACTTCCTGTGGCAATGCATCTTAACCCTCCTGGCGGTATATTAAAAACCGCCAGGGGGCAGTGCTGCGGTTCTTTTGCTTTTTTTTTTTAAATCATGTAGCGAGGCTTGGGCTCGCTACATGATAGCCGCTGCTCAGCAGCATCCCCCCAGCCCCTCCGGCGATCAGGAAATCCCGTTCAAAGATCCACCCCTTAGCGCTGCCTGCCGCTGATAGGCCAGGCAACGCAGGGGTCTGGGGGGGCTCTGCGGCGGCGCGGATAGCGGCGAATCGGCGCGGGGCGGCAGCGATCGGTGTGCTGACGCAGCTAGCAAAGTGCTAGCTGCGTTCAGCAAAAAAAAAAAATTACGCAGATCGTCCCAGCAGGGCCTGAGAAAACCTCCTGCGCTCCTACGGCCAGGAAGGTTAATCACTCTTACTGTAAAGAACCCTTTCCTAAATAAATGGCTAAAATGTTTTTCCTCCATGCGCAGATCATGTCCTCTAGTACTTTGAGAGGGCCTAGGGACAAAAAGCTCATCCGCCAAGCTATTATATTGCCCTCTGATGTAGTTATACATGTTAATTAGATCTCCTCTAAGGCGTCTTTTCTCTAGACTAAATAAACCCAGTTTATCTAACCTTTCTTGGTAAGCGAGACCTTCCATCCCACGTATCAATTTTGTTGCTCGTCTCTACACCTGCTCTAAAACTGCAATATCTTTTTTGTAATGTGGTGCCCAGAACTGAATTCCATATTCCAGATGTGGCCTTACTAGAGAGTTAAACAGGGGCAATATTATGCAAGCATCTCAAGTTTTTATTTCCCTTTTAATGCATCCCAAAATTTTGTTAGCTTTAGCTGCAGCGGCTTGGCATTGAGTACGATTATTTAACTTGTTGTCGATGAGTACTCCTAAGTCCTTCTCCAAGTTTGATGTCCCCAACTGTATCACATTTATTTTGTATGGTGCTAGACCATTGGTACAACCAAAATGCATGACTTTACATTTTTCAACGTTGAATTTCATCTGCAATTTATGTGCCCATATAGCCATCCTATCCAGATCCTGTTGCAATATGACACTATCTTCCTGAGAGTTGATGATTCTGCACAATTTTGTATCCTCTGCAAAAATAGCAACATTGCTCACTACTGCATCTACTAGTCATTCATAAATAAATTGAAGAGCACTGGACCCAGTACAGACCACTGTGGGACCCCACTGCTAACAGTCTCCCATTTTGAGTACGATCCATTGACCACAACTCTTTGTTTTCTGTCCATTAGCCAGTTCCCTATCCATGCACACAGACTCTTCCCCAGTCCTTGCATCCTCATGTTTTACACCAGACTTTTGTGGGGAACAGTGTCAAAGGGCCTTTGCAAAGTCCAAGTATATCACATCTACAGCATTCCCAATATCCATATTAGCATTCACTACCTCATAAAAGCTGAGCATGTTAGTCAAACAGGACCTGTCTTTAGTAAACCCATGTTGATGCTGAGAAATAAGATTATTTTCTACTATGAAGTCATGTATAGTATCTCTTAGTAACCCCTCAAATAGTTTGCATACAACTGATGTTAAGCTTACAGGTCTATAATTTCCTGGATCTGATTTTTTGCCCTTCTTAAATAATGGGAAAACGTGGGCTGTACACCAATCCACTGGGACTCTGCCAGTTGAGAGTCACAAAAGATAAGATAAAGGGGTTTATCTATAACTGAACTTAAAGTGAACCTAAAGTCAGGAAGAAAAAATGAGTTTAACTCACCTGGGGCTTCCCTCAGCCCCCTGAAGCTGATCGGTGCCCACGCTGACTCCATCAGATGTCCCTGGACTGGCTGGCGGCGACTTCCGGTTTCGCCGTCACCGGCCGACAGGCTGGGAACGCGAGTGATTCGTGTTCCCAGCCAGAATATCGCCCCCTATGCTGCTATTGAAGCATAGGGGGCGCTATTCTGGCTGGGAACGCGAAGAATCACTCGCGTTCCCAGCCTGTTGGCTGGTGACGGTGAAACCGCAAGTCGCCGCCGGCCGGTCCAGGAACATCTGATGAAGTCAGCATGGGCACCGATCAGCTTCAGGGGGCTTAGGGAAGCCCCAGGTGAGTTAAACTCATTTTTTCTTCCTGGACTTTAGGGTCACTTTAATTCCCTTTTTTGGGTAAGATTTGATATCCCTAGCGATTTGATTTTCAGCTTTGATCTTTGCCAGCCTAATTTCTTTTTTACAATTTTTATTGCACGCCTTATAATTGCTTAGTACAGCCTCGGTCCCCTCCTGTTTTAGGACCTTATAGGCATTATTTTTCCTCTTCATTTTATCCCTAACCTTTGTATTCTTCCATAGAGGCCTTTTTTTATTCCTAGACATTTTGTTTCCATATGGGATATACATACTACAATATTGATTGAGAAGAAGTTTAAAAGCTTGCCATTTCCCTTCAGTGTCCTCCCCTTGTAGTACATTATCCCAGTTCACCAAACTTAGAGCCTGCCTAATTTGATTGAACCTTGCTTTTCTAAAATTCATAGTTTTAGTGGTCCCGCTGCCCCGTGGCCTATCAGTCACCAGATCAAACGTTATCATGTTGTGATCACTATTTCCCAAATGTTCTTGAACCTGCACATTAGATACATTATCTGGTCTATTAGAAATGATCAGATCCAGCAACGCATTCCCCCTAGTTGGTTCCATTACCATTTGAGTCAAGTAATTGTCCTGTAGTGCTGTCAGAAATCTGCTGCTTTTACCAGAATGGGTAGCCTCAATACTCCAGTCAATGTTTGGAAAACTATGATCTCATTTTTACTTGCAGCTTTTTCAATTTGCTGTAGTAATCGCAGTTCTGCAGCTTCATTAATATGAGGTGGTCTGTAGCATACCCCAATAAGCAATTGGCAACTTTTATTTCCACCATGAATATTTACCTAAACGGACTCCACATCTTCGCAATCTTCCTCCATCTCATCGTTGAGGACAGCTGTAAAAGAATTCTTAACAAAGAGACAAACCCCTCCACCTTTTTTCCCTGTTCTATCCCTCCTAAACACATTGTATCCTTTTAAATTAGCTATCCAGTCATGGCTTTCATCCATCCATGTTTCGGTTATTCCCACAATGTCATAGCCTGTGTCATTCAGAATGAACTCTAGTTCGTCTATTTTATTTGCAAGGCTCCGAGCATTGGTTACCATGCACTTTATATTTTTACCACCACATTTACCAATTTTGTTTACATGAAATGGGCTACTTGAAGTTTTACCAACCTCCTTAATCTTTACACTGTCCCCACCCCCCTCTTTACCCCTTATAATGTTAGGCTCCCACTATCTTTTTACCTTATCTTGTCTACATATTGAGACTTTATCCTCCCGCCTCCCCCCAGATCCTAGTTTAAAATCTCCTCCAACCGTTTAGCCATCTTCTCCCCCAATGCAGCTGCACCCTCCCCATTAAGGTGCAGCCCATCCCTGCTGTAGAACCTGTAGCCGACTGCAAAGTCTGCCCAGTTCTCCAGGAACCCAAACCCTTCCGTCCTACACCAATTTCTCAGCCACTTATTTAACTCCCTAAGTTCCCTCTGTCTCTCAGATGTAGCACGTGGCACTGGCAGTATTTCAGAGAACACCACCTTGGAGGTCCTTGCTTTAAGTTTATCTCCAAGTACCTGAAAATCATTATTGAGGACCTTCCATCTCCCACTAACTTTGTCATTGGTGCCAATGTGTACCATGACAGCTGGGTCATCCCCAGCCCCACCCAATAATCTGTCAATTCTTTCCGCTTCATGCCGAACCCGAGCACCTGGGAGGCAACAGACTGTACGGCATTCACGGTTTCTTCGACAGATTACCCTATCTGTGCGCCTAATAATTGAATCTTCTACCACCAGTACCTGTCAAGCCTTAGCTGCATTCCTATTCCCTTTCTCGTTACAGCATAAATAAAACAAAGGAGCGGGTAGCACCAGTTACGAGTAATATTAGCTCAATTTGAATAATCACAAAATGACCACATAGTGTGCAGAAAGGGGATGTATAAGTAAACCTATATGACAGCACTGGAAAGAAAAATCCCCCAATAAATACCGCACCACAATATAATATCAAAAATATCAAAGAGCTTTATTAGAAATCACAAAGTTGCAAGGAAATAAAATTAATATAAAAACAACGCAGTGCCAGGATCCATGATGATGCATAGGGTATCTATATATAAATATGAATATAAAAATAATAATTGCAATAACTCCACCCCTCCTCACCTGAAGAATATGGTGTAAAGTACACTAAGAAGGTGAGAACAAAGTGACGAGTGCTAAATGAGAAGGCTGAGGAGATATGTACATATATAAACGCACACAAATTGTATGCACATACACATACCCCCAAAGAGTAAAGTGCTCTTAATATATGTGAACAACCAGAAAGACAAATCAGGCCAGAAGTATGGCAAACAATGAGGGTTTGGAGTAAAGACCCCCGAAATGAGGAACCATCACCCACCGTGAAATAAACGAAGGAGAGACTCACCAACTACCTGCGAAGAAGAGTGGAGATGTGGACCTGCAAACTGCTCGCCTTCGCGATTCGCCGCTCAGAGGCGGCTTCAACCGGGCAAGCCTCTGAGCGGCGAATCGCGAAGGCGAGCAGTTCCTGGTTGTTCACATATATTAAGAGCACTTTACTCTTTGGGGGTATGTGTATGTGCATACAATTTGTGTGCGTTTATATATGTACATATCTCCTCAGCCTTCTCATTTAGCACTCGTCACTTTGTTCTCACTTTCTTAGTGTACTTTACACCATATTCTTCAGGTGAGGAGGGGTGGAGTTATTGCAATTATTATTTTTATATTCATATTTATATATAGATACCCTATGCATCATCATGGATCCTGGCACTGCGTTGTTTTTATATTAATTTTATTTCCTTGCAATTTTGTAATTTCCAATAAAGCTCTTTGATATTTTTGATATTATATTGTGGTGCGGTATTTATTGGGGGATTTTTCTTTCCAGTGCTGTCATATAGGTTTCTCGTTACAGCAGACTGCCCCTTGGTTGCTAAGGAGCACATCCTGCTGCAGCATTGCTACTCCAGAATCATCCTCCCCAATATTACGCAAACATGCATACTTAGTGAGGGACAACACGGGACTAGCCTCCCTGCCACTTTTTCCCCTACCCCTTCTGTGACCCAACTAGCGGCTACCTTTGCTTCTTGCTCCGGCTTTACTCCACCCACCTCATCTTCACCGGTTCCATCCAGTATCTGGATCATGAGATCCAAGCTCATCTCCATGTTGTGTATGCGTCTCAGTGTTGCGAGATGCTTATTTAGCTCTGCGACTTCCGCCTTTAAAGCGGATCCGAGATGAAAAACAAACTATAACAAGTAACTTGTCTATATATCTTATCTAAAGTTTAGATGGTTTACACAGCAAATCTAGCTGCAAACAGTTTTAATAGAATATGAATATTTAGTCCTGTGATACAATGACAGCAGCCATGTTGTTTGTAAACATACAGAGGCAGGCTTATCTGTATCTTGAGCCATCAGCCTAATCCCCTCTCCTCCTCCCTCCTCCCCTCTGCCTCTGAAATCAATGGCTAGTAACACCTCCCCCTCCTCCTGCCCAGACTGAGCTCCCATGAGCCCTTGCTACTGCCAAGGCTCTCTGAAACCCTGTGGGTGTGGCTTTTTTAGTTTATAGGGAATTAGAGTATTAAAACGAAAACAAAAAAAAGTATTTGGCTTGGGGATTGCCCTATAAACAATAGGAAAGGAACACAATTATGCAATGTGTAAAAGTTCACCTCGGATCCACTTTAACTGAGCAACACGCACACACCCAGGGCAACAGTAAACATCCTCAATCCGCTGATCAAGGCATGCATACATGTCGCAGGATGTACACTGTACTGCATTGTCCAACATGATGACTATCATGCTTTGTACAACAAAGCTTTATCTGCCAGTCGCCCGCACACTTTAATTTGAGCAATTTCTGTCCAAAATTGCGATTTCGGTTCGATTCCCGATTTCCTTCAAATCAAACTTTGTTCCCTCTCTATGACTGTTTGTTCCCCCTCTGTGCCTCTCCATCCCAGTCTCTCTTTGTATCTCTGTGTGCCCCCTCTGGGTCTCTCTATGCACCCTCTGCCCACAAAGCTGCGGCAGTGCTGGACATACCTTTCAGCATTAGTCCAGCAATGCCCATCTATCCACCTCGCCTCCTGAAGGCTCTAATGCACAGCTTAGTTCCTGTATGTCATGTGACGTACAGGAACCAGTAAGTATGCCGTGCACAAGAGTAAGCAGACGGCGACAGCCGGAGGACAGACAGCGTTGAACTTGTTTGGAACAAGTCTAACACTGCCGATGCTGGTGGCCGCACTCACTGGGACTTGGGGGAAGTTCCAAAGCTTCTTCAAACTTCCCTCATGCAGGAATGACATAATTGTGGAAATCGCCACTTTGACGATTCTGAAATTGTGATCTTGGCTACCGTGATTTCGGTTTAGATTCAATTTATTGTTCAGGCCTGTCTGCCATTGCTAGGCAATGGCAGATGGCCAACTGAGGTCCCAGAAGTATGCACGTGCTTTCACAGACTGTGTAGGCATAGGGAGCGAGGTAGTCTCTCCTCTCACAAACTCCTGCTGCTCACACACTGGCTGAGCTTTCACACAACAGGGAAGGGGAGAGCACATTCTTCTTTTCTTAACCACAAAAATGTCTCTTTATAAGGATCCCTGGGTCACATGGATTTGCCTGCTCTTCAACACAGTCACATTTTCTATGTGACCTGTATAGACGGTACAGTCTGCCTATGCTGCCACTTTGCATTACTACTGTGTTGAATAAAACAGAAGCTTTGATAGTTGTCCTTTAATCCTCCCTGACCACCTGTATCAGCAACAATAGTGACTGTCTGTTACTGCAGTAGTAGTGGGGAGAGGATCCCCTGTGATCACTGTTGGGGCTGTCTGTATCTTCTGGCCAGCTGTATCAGGAGTGCAGAGTTGTCACTTGTTACTGATATGGGTGCTGCCATTGCCCCCAGACAGCTGTTAGGCATGCAATGGGGTTTCACCTGTTAGGGCTACCAATGCCTCTAGATACCTGTGTCAGCAATGGTGATTCTCACATAGGGATCATCTATGACTACTGCTACCTCTGGTGACATGGGATGATCTCAAAGCCATGCTGGCTCGCTTCCTCGACTTCCACTCCTGAATACAGATATGCTCAGGTGGTCCTCTTTCTACCTCCTTTACTGTGTATTTAGAGCATTGGAGGAGGTGTGATGTTGCCTTTGAAGCCACAGAAATGACCCATCTCCTGTGAAATCTGTCAGGAGCCAATGATGCTGAGTGTACATATCTCTACTCTTAGTTTACAGCATAACAAAATATTTCACCACATTTACTGAATAGAAGTTTATTTAAGTGAACATATGTTTTAACAGTTCTATCATGTCATACGTAAACATTACAAAAGCCCACAAAAAAAAAAAAAAAACACATGAAAAAAAAAAAGTTAAAGGAATCACTGGAGAAATGGAAAACTTCCATTATTGGAGTCTCAAAGTCTTGATGAAATTATTGGTACAGAATACATGCTGCTAAAAGAAGTGAGCCCATGGAATGTATTGCCTTCTGAACAAAAATAATCATCAACTATAAACGGCTTACAAGGCACTAATCGGGTCATACCTGTCTTTAGAGGTGTCATAAAGTACATTCATATTACACTTTGTACAGTTCATACCTATACAGTATACATTTCTGCAGTTGTATTCAATCAAGGCATCTGTGAAATAAGGATCACTATTTTCCATTGACATTAGAACACATAGTCAGAGCTGTAACATTGGGAGGTTAAGTGAATACTTCCTTCTATGTCCTGCTGTAATATTTTGGCATGGGAAGTGACAAATATATGCGCCTGGAAATGTAAAAAAATAGATATATGTACAGAAAAGATTGCATAATAATCTAAAGAACTACATTCTTCTAGAACATAACAAAAAACAAAGAACAAGCCACCACATTAGGTATATACATCTCTATTGTATACCTGGCTGAAAATGCAGACATAGGTTTAGAGTATTAAAGAACATGTTGTAAAATGGCTTCAGATAAACATCATACAGCGGTAACTTTAAACTGAATATTTTATTTAGTGTTCCTTTAGTACTAGACCAAAGAACTGATTGCACATATTTATTCCGGATTCCAAATTAAATGTTCTTGTTCAAACACAGTCAGCATTTTAGACATGCCAATTGTATGACTCAGAAGTGGAAGCATAACAGTCTTTATCTGGTTATACATCCTAATAAAATAGGAAGCTAGTCTGTCCAAGGAACACTTTAAAAATGAGCAGTGGTCCAACGTGCTGCCTCATGGTAGTGCTACTGTTGACCAATGTAACCAATATTTAAAATAGACATTTACAATATTATGGGCACATTAGTGAGCTGAGTGAAGGTTTCATATAATTTAACATGTCTGTGTGACTTATAAAATCAGTTTGATAGGCAAATATTTGGTATGCCAAATATATTGTTGCAAAGATACATAGGAGGAAGAAAAAGGCTGCTGAACGTGAAGTGCGCATTCTCATGTCCATTTATCCCTCTTGTCCAAAGTCGTCAGTGAATTTCTTTACTTTTTCAAGGTCCTGGTCATTTACAGTTGGTTTGGTATGAGCTAATGACCTCAGCATGTCAGCCTAAACATGAATGGAGAAAATGCAAGTGAATGCAGGCTGTGACTATGTGACAATTATTGAAGTATTAATAGCAATCCAATTAAATGATCCACTATTCTACGATGAAATATTAACTAAAGAAGTTTAATAAATGTAAAACAATGAATCACTGAAATATTGACAGGATTTCTTCTATCCAAAGCTATTAAAGAACCACTATAGTGGTATTGAAGGTAGAAGCTGTCACTGCCGATTAGGTATGGTCAGCAAGATGAAAATAATTCCATAGTGGATGCTGGATTATGCAGAATTTGGATGCAAATGTATGCAGCCTGAAAATTGAATTTTGCTGAGGTAGTCCATTTTCAAGATACATTAATTTGCATACAAAATGTGCATAGTCCAGAATCAACTCCGAATTAGTTGCATCTCAATGACCATCCCTACTGCAGAGTACACAGCTGCCTCTCGCCTATGCAGCTTACATACCCTTTGCAGCCACCACTGCAGCGATAGAACATTCTTATGAGACTGCTGTAGTTGCAGTACTGGGAACAGTTAATCACTTACCTGCAGAGGAGGTGGTGAGCAGGGTCAGATCTGTGCTAAAAAAGGGAAAACTATTTTTTGCTCCCTTTCCTGCTCCACTTGACTACATCATGGCCAATATGCAATTTACATTTTCTCCTTAGTTTTCTATAAGTTGATATTTTTACACCTTGACAATAAAATGCCCTTTGAAACCCCAGCAAGCAAGAAAATACACTTAATAAATTTGATAGTACTTTTTCTACTACTTTTGGTACAATTGCAAAATGCTGAAAAGTTATTTTAAGAGAACAAGAAAAATTATCACCTAGGAGGAAAAAAAAAACGTAGGAAAAGGTGTTGATTGCACATAGGCCCATGTGAGTTACCATGGAATAGGTGGTTGCCTTTTATAAACTGATTGTTGTGAGGGCTATTTAGTCATATTTGCCAGGTTTTAGAATTGAGAGGTCCTGTGTGTAGTTCTTCAAGGTCTGTGCATGGGTCTTATGTGGTTCAAAGGGAGCATTTGGTTCATGGTCAGAATTCTCTATCCCATCCGGTGCTTCCTGGGCATTTTGGAATCAGTCCTCAGCTCTCCAGGTATGTAAGGAGACTACATAGTCAATGCATTACACCTTCTGTAACTTCAACATAAAACTCTTAAAGGACAACTGTAGTGAGATGGATAAGGAGGCTGCCATATTTATTTCCTTTTAAGCAATACCAGTTGCCTGGCTAGCCTGCTGATCCTCTGCCTCTATTACTTTCAACCATAGACCCTGAACAAGCATGCAGCAGATCAGGCGATTGACATTGTCAGATCTGAGAAGATTGGCCGCATGCTTGTTTCTGGTGCGATTCAGACACTAGACCAGCAGGGCTGCCAGGCAACTGGTATTGTTTAAAAGGAAATACATATGGCTGCCTCCATATACTTCACTTTACAGTACAAAAAAAAAAAAGATATATATATATATATATATATATATATATATATTATTTTGGGGACACCAATCCTCTTCCTTATTTCTTTTCTGATACCTTGGAATTTTGTGGTCTTTATTTGCTTTCAAGCGATAATGTAAAGTGGTTCATACACAGCCAGAATAAAAAACAAGGGTAATCCGGAAAGTAAAGACAGATTCATTTAATAAACATTTTTTTTATTTCAGAAACTCTTCTGATTATGCCATAATCATCACCTTTATCCCATCTTTTTACGAAAATTTCAATCGCCTTGCTACAGCTGTGCTCCTAAGTTTACA
The DNA here is from genome assembly GCF_040937935.1 of Hyperolius riggenbachi. NCBI lineage: Eukaryota > Metazoa > Chordata > Amphibia > Anura > Hyperoliidae > Hyperolius > Hyperolius riggenbachi. The sequence continues at coordinate 251,487,246 of NC_090650.1, forward strand.
TATCCTGGCAGAATTTATGATTTCTTAACCATTTTTCATAGAATATGAATGAAGGTTAAACAAAAAAAACTTTTTTCACTTATGTCATTAGGTCAAATCACCAGGGTATGTCAACTTTTATCAGGGTCATTTGGGTAGCTTGTTTTAACAATTCTGATTTTAAAAGAGTAAACACAGTCGTTCGACAAATTGCTTCAGCCAACCGCTAACCTTGAGTGTAAGAAATTTTTTTGTGCCATTCATAATCTTCAAAATTTGGTTAAGAAATCATTAATTCTGCCAGGGTGTGTAAACTTATAAGCACAACTGTATAGTAGCATCACACTCCTTAGCTAGGAGTTGGAGGTATTGGAGATGGGGTGGGGGTGTTGGTTTTATGTTAATGCTGCTGAATCTGTTATCTGCATTTTGCAGTGACGTGGCAAATAGCACAAGGAGAGAAGTGATTAACCTTACAGATGCAAGTTAAATTACATAGAAAGAATACCTTACGCAACAGATAAAACAAATGGGCGTACAGTACTTTCCTGATGACCCTTGTATGGTAGTAAAATCTTTTCACTGCTCAGCATCGCCCCACCATTGGAGACATGGCATGACCCCTTGAAATTTAGCCATATTTACCACCAGCTTTGCATTTATTTTTTTAACTTATCTGCAGTAGTCATTTAAAAGGTTTTAAAATCACTTTCCATATGTCACTTTTGAGGATTTGTTTACGGTCATTTTATAAACGTATAAAATATAAAACAAAGCGCTCACATATACAAAGTGAATAAACAGGTAAAAAACTGTATCTTATGGCCGCCACTTAAGATTTGTCTTATACACGTTACATAGTTAATAGTTGGTTGAAAAAAAAAGACATACGTCCATCGAGTTCAACCAGTACAAAGTACAACTCCAGCCTGCTCCCTCACATATCCCTGTTGATCCAGAGGAAGGCAAAAAACCCTTACAAGGCATGGTCCAATTAGCCCCAAAAGGGAAAAATTCCTTCCCGACTCCAGATGGCAATCAGATAAAATCCCTGGATCAACATCATTAGGCATTACCTAGTAATTGTAGCCATAGATATCTTTCAACGCAAGGAAAGCATCTAAGCCCCCTTTAAATGCAGGTATAGAGTTTGCCATAACGACTACCTGTGGCAATGCATTCCACATATTAATCACTCTTACTGTAAAGAACCCTTTCCTAAATAAATGACTAAAACGTTTTTCCTCCATGCGCAGATCATGTCCTCTAGTCCTTTGAGAAGGCCTAGGGACAAAAAGCTCATCCGCCAAGCTATTATATTGCCCTCTGATGTAGTTATACATGTTAATTAGATCTCCTCTAAGGCGTCTTTTCTCTAGACTAAATAAACCCAGTTTATCTAACCTTCCTTGGTAAGCGAGACCTTCCATCCCACGTATCAATTTTGTTGCTCGTCTCTGCACCTGCTCTAAAACTGCAATATCTTTTTTTGTAATGTGGTGCCCAGAACTGAATTCCATATTCCAGATGTGGCCTTACTAGAGAGTTAAACAGGGGCAATATTATGCTAGCATCTCGAGTTTTTATTTCCCTTTTAATGCATCCCAAAATTTTGTTAGCTTTAGCTGCAGCGGCTTGGCATTGAGTACTTTGTATTATTTAACTTGTTGTCGATGAGTACTCCTAAGTCCTTCTCCAAGTTTGATGTCCCCAACTGTATCCCATTTATTTTGCATGGTGCTGTTAAAACAATGCACCAACTTGCCTGCTATATAATTGTAAGAAAGGAGTCCAAGTTCAGCAAACATAGTCCAGGGTTTTGCTGGCAATTAACAATGCATATTTAGGGTTTGCGCTCTCGGACTCTTCAATATTTCTATGCACAACACAATGCAGGCCCCCCTTCAGGGTATAACTCACAAGCTCCACTGGTCTGACCCAGGCTTGCTCACCGAGGTTAATCACGACTGATTACTCGTGATTCAAATAAGTGTTAATTGCTGCAGGTACGGGGCTGGATGAGGCGGGGTTAATTACCCATAATGCCGCCGCCCATCCTGAGCATCGAGATTGCAAGTGTCTTATTAGTCGCGTTGCAAGCATCGCTATTGCGCATTTCCTCCTTCAAGCCAAATCAGTTGTGATTACTCGTGATTAACCTCGGTGAGTATCCCTGGCCTGACCGACCAAATCACGCCGCCAGGTGTATGTCCCCCGTTGCCTCTCTGGCAAGATGCTTACTTCCTCTGTATTTCCTTGTTTTCCCAGTTCAGATCACCACCATGTACATCCACATGTGAATCAGAAAGAAGGAAGGGAGAGGGGGAAACCGCTTCCAATTGTGCAGATCGTTTATTGTATTAAAAAAAAACAAAAAAAAAAAAAAAAAAACACCTTTACAGCAAGTTTGGCAAGAATCTCATGGGCTTACAAAAAAGGTACAGGTGGGCCCCGTCACCGAGTGGCTGCTCTATTACCATCTGCTGCCTTAATCGCCGCTGTCAGCCAAAACAGTAAAACCAGCGTGGTATGCTGGTATTAGCATTAGGCTAAAGATAATTTATATTAGACGTTGTATAAGGAAAAGTTACAAAGTTGCTATAAAAAAAAAAAAAAAAAAACCTTTGTTATAAAGTATAGGCTTATAAAACAAATAAATACAAAAAACAAAAAAGTTAACTGACTAACCATGCACACAACTGGTTCGAATAACTTATCGCCAGGTACTTCCATCCATGTCATTTCTATGGCGTTCGGATCACCAGGAGAGCATGGAGTATACAGATCATCGCGGATTTCATCTGGATTGAGAGGAGATTTTCCTCGTACCTAAACAAAACAAAGCAATTCAGTTCCAGTACTACCACCAATAACAAAAGAGCTGTTAATTTATTTTTGCTGGGACCTAACCAAACAAGATTTCACATCAGGAGTGTAAAGGACCACGATCATGTTAAATGTGTAAAATTTAATATGCACAATATAATATTATTGTTTAGCATTTATATAGTGTAGACATCTTCCAATTTTTAGAGGGGAGGCCAATTAACCTATCTATAGGTTTATTTGGATGTGGGGGGAAACCAGAGAGTTCGGAGGAAACCCATGCAGACATGGGGAGAACATACAAAGTGTGTGCAGTTAGTACCACGGCTGTGATTCAAACCGGGGACCCAGCGCTGTAAAGAGATTATGCTAGCCATTATGCTGCCCATATAAAATGTACATTTCTCCCATAGTAAAATTAAGTATGAACTGCTTTTTTTTCCTGTGTTGCTGCCACACACAGCAGGTAGTATATAAAAAAAAAATGTAAAGCTGCAGAGCACTTAATTGTAGCCTGGTCACTGGGGGAAGCCTATGGTCATGAACTGGTTAAATAAAAAATATAAAAAGCCAAAAAATAAATAAATAAAATAACCTAGAAGGCCACATGAGGAAAAGGACTGATCCAAAACCTGCCTATATACATCCTATACAATAAAATGCAAGTGTCCCTGCGTCATCAACTGAACGGTTGTGTGTCCCCTGGCTTTTTTGTACTGAGCATGTGCGCAGCCAGGGCAGTTAGGACACAGGGCAGGATCTGACAGTTTGCTGTGTGTGGTTCACAGAGGTACTCATTGCATTGTGAGAAAGAACAGCTTTTTCCAACTGCCAAGCAAGCAGCTCCGTGTGCTTATACTTCACAGTGGTGGGGAACGATGCGGAAGTCGGAGGTAGCGCCTGTGACCTAGCACGGACGGGACTGTAATATTTATATTTATATTTATGCTGGGGGGGGGGGGGGAATTGACATTTATATGTATGTACATGGGCGTAGCAATCACTCCTGCGACCCCTGCCATCCCTCCTCCCATCCGCAAGTACAGCCAATTAGCAAAAAAACTCTTCCCGTTTGCTCACAAAAACCATACCTGCCACCTCCTCCCGCCATGCAGAGTAGCAAGTAGCGGATGTGTCTGTAATTCTTACCTGCTTCCAGACATTGCTTCAAAGCAGAACACTCCCTGCTGCCCTTCTCCAGCTCCCAATCACGTGACCCACATAGGGTTCGGGGACCAAGGGGGCCCCATGCCATCATGTTTGCAAGGGGGCCCTATTAAGTCTATTTACACCCCTGTAGTATACATTTAACATTTTTGTGATAGTAATATTTTAATTCTTGAGGTAACAGTTTGTACATCACTCTGAAATGGCTGCTATGCATACTCATACTTCAGAGAACATAATGAACCCCTTAAATTGAAGATGGAAATAGGAGACTGCTGCACAGAGGTTGTAAATACTGACACTGCTACACATGCAATTCATTTTCCCATAAGTTTAATTTTCAGTTCAGGTTTGTTCTCTACAGAATCAGGTCAGTCAATGTTATTGATCAATTCTAAGGGAAAAACCATACTCAAGAGCAGCAGAAAATCCACAGCCTAACTGTGAAGAACAGGTTATAAAGTACAAAACAGGCCTATTTCCACTACACACTGATTCTGAATGCAGAAAACTGACTTCAATGAATGCCTATGAGAAATCTGCATCAGAAAAATCATGTTTAGTGGAAACAGGGCCATAGACATTCATTGGAGTCAGTTTTTCTGCATCCACGTGTAGTGGAAACAGGCCCTAAGACCCACAGAATCAATTCCGGTTTCTAAAGCACCTGCCATAATTTTTCAAATAAATTTGAATATTCAATTACTAATCCCCATGCTCATTTAAAAGATTAGCTAAACACATAGGGCACAGGTGAAGATTACCGTATTTTTCGGACCATAAGACGCACTTTTTCTCCCCCAAAAGTGGGGGGAAAAAGTGCATGCGTCTTATGGTCCGAATAGTACATTTTTGCTAGTGCCAGGAGTGTCCCGCCCGACCTGCACACACATCAGCAGCCCCCGGCCAAGCCTCCTGTTTCCTGGCAAGTGTAGAAATATAAACAAACCTTTTCCCACATAGCCGCTACCTTCCCCTCCCACCGCCTATGTCCCGGCAAGTGTACAATTAAAAACAAACATTTTCCCACGTGGTCGCTACCTCCCCCCCGCCGCCCCGCCTATATCCCGGTAAGTGTACAATTAAAAACAAACCTTTTCCCACGTGGTCGCTTCCCCCCCCCCTCCCCCGGGCTATATCCTGGCAAGTGTACAATTAAAAACAAACATTTTCCCACGTGGCCGCTACCTCCCCCCAAGTCCCACCCCGCGCTGCTAAGCCTCCTTTTTCCCGGCAAGTGTAGCATAAGCAAAGGGTTATTAAGCAGCGGCTCCTTCTCCTCTAAGGTACCTCTGTCCCTACGGACAATTGCAGAGTGAAGCGCTACAGCGGAAGCCATACCTGTTCCAGCCGGCGCGATCCACCTCCTATGGTCCTTCTCATGCCGAAAGCCTCGGGCGATCCTCCTCTTGCGGTCCTTCTCATCCCGACAGCCTCGCTGGCGCCCTCTCACTGCGTGACCTGACGCAGTGGTCACGTGACATGACCAGGGGTCACGCAGTGAGAGGGCGCCAGCGAGGCTGTCGGGATGAGAAGGACCGCAAGAGGAGGATCGCCCGAGGCTTTCGGCATGAGAAGGACCATAGGAGGTGGATCGCGCCGGCTGGAACAGGTATGGCTTCCGCTGTAGCGCTTCACTCTGCAATTGTCCGTAGGGACAGAGGTACCTTAGAGGAGAAGGAGCCGCTGCTTAATAACCCTTTGCTTATGCTACACTTGCCGGGAAAAAGGAGGCTTAGCAGCGCGGGGTGGGACTTGGGGGGAGGTAGCGGCCACGTGGGAAAATGTTTGTTTTTAATTGTACACTTGCGGGGATATAGGCCGGGGGGAGGTAGCGGCCACGTGGGAAAATGTTTGTTTTTAATTGTACACTTGCCGGGATATAGCCCGGGGGGGAGGTAGCGAACCATGTGGGAAAAGGTTTGTTTATATTTCTACATATGCCGGGAAACAGGAGGTGTGGGGGGGGGGGGGGGGGGGGGGGGCTGGAAGCGGTCATGTGGGAAACATTTTCAGAAGGCTTAGTGGGGGGGATGGGATGCCTCTGAAAATGTTTTTTGTCAGCAGGTGCTGAGAGAGACAGGAGGGGGTGGGGGAAATATCAGGGAGCAGTTTTTTTTTAATTATTTCTAAAGTTGCTAGGGGATACAGGAAGGTGAGAGGGACCATCACAGAAAGACTTTTCCTTGCAGTTGTGTGGTATACAGGAGCCTGGGGAGGTGGTGCAGCAGGGGTGTGTATTTTTTTTCTAACCCAGGGAGCAGGGGTCATTATAGCTGGGAGGCAGTGGGGGTTATTGTAGCTGGAGGGCAGCAGGGGTTACATTAGCTGGGCAGCAAAGCTTGGGTAGCTTAGGGGGAATGCTCCACAAGACTTTCCTGCACCATGGACACACCAGGTTTAGTATTTTTTTTTTTCTCCGTTTTTTGCCCTCTAAACCTAGGTGCGTCTTATGGTCCGGAGCGTCTTATGGTGCGAAAAATACGGTAAGTGTGGCCAGTTTCAGTTCTCTAGAACCCATGTGTGTCCTTGTAAACAAAACTTACTTGATGAGCCTTTTGTAACTGTAAGCACTGGAACTACATTGGGCATTTTTTTATCCAATAAACAAAATAAAACAACAACAAAAAAAAAGTCATCTAAATCCCATTAGAAATAAAGGAAGAAGAAGAAAAAAAAAAAACAACACCTTTTTAAAGTGCGTGGCAGACTGAACTTTTCTAACAGGCTGCATTAGAGCATCTCGTACAATGATGCTGACATCAGCACCAGAGTAACCATTTGATTTTTGCCCAAGCTCTCGAAAGTCGGCTTCTGTTAGGCTGTGAGGAGTTGTCCCAAGATGAAGTTTAAACATCTCTGTCCGGGCGTGTGCTTCTGGGAGAGCAATGTAAATTCTCTTCTCAAATCTGAAGGGATAAACCACATTGAGGTTTTACATTCTGCAGTTCACAAGTTCTGAGGTGCCGAAGACTAAAGTTCATACTAGCATAGATGAAATATAAAATACAAACATTACAGAAAACTGACCAGAAGTTGCATCATTACCAATGGTGAAAATATACAGTACTTTTTATTAACATATGTAGCAAATAGCAAAAGGAGATAAAGAACATTGGAATACTGCGACTAAAAAAAAAAAAAAAAAGCCTCCAGGAATCTACCAGTAAGTGAATCCGTTTTTGTAAGCTGCGCTATATCTAAACAGCAAAACGTTTTAAACCGGGCACCTTTTCTGAGTCACTTCAGAAAAGGAGGGAGAAGAAGGGAGATGACAAGGAGCAGAGTGAACAGACCAGACCTCTGTCGTCATCCTGTCCGGCAATGCAGTTTGTAATATCCCTCTTATGCTCCTGTATCCGTTCTTTCCGTCTTTGCAATGTATACATACCCACAGGGGCACTTGAGCCCGTATACCACATACGGACTCAAGCGTGAAAACCTGCCCCTGATGGGTATGCCGACACCAGTAGAAGGATGGGAATAACATGCAATTAATATAATCCGCACTCCTTAAAGGGACACTTAAGTCAAACAAAAAAAAATGAGTTTTACTCACCTGGGGTTTCCAATAGCCCCCTGCAGCTGTCCGGTGCCCTCGCCATCTCCCTCCGATCCTCCTGGCCCCGCCGGCAGCCACTTCCTGTTTTGGTGACAGGAGCTGACAGGCTGGGGACACGAGTGATTCTTCGCGTTCCTGGCCACAATAGCGCCATCTATGCTGCTATAGCATATATCATATACCATATAGCAGCATAGAGGGTGCTAATGTGTCTGGGAATGCGAAGAATCACTCACGTCCCCAGCCTGTCAGCTCCTGTCACCGAAACAGGAAGTGGCTGCTGGTGGGGCCAGGAGGATCGGAGGGAGACAGTGAGGGCACCGGACAGCTGCAGGGGGCTATTGGAAGCCCTAGGTGAGTAAAACTAATTTTTTTTGTTTGAGTTAAGTGTCCCTTTAACAGTACTGGTGTGCAGCTTCCAGGACAAGAAACATCATGCAGATATCAAAAAGAGAGAAAGGAGTCCTGGAACAACAAGCCGCACCACCATTTCAAATGTAGACAATCTTTATTAAACACCATACAAAACACAAAATCATTTAAAACAGTTACAGCTAACGAGCAGCAAATCGCCACAATACATGGGTTGTGGACCAAATATCAATAAGTGCCTCACCACCTTTGTGTACAATCAGCCCTATAACGGCATACATTGTCAAAGATTGGGTTCAATAACTGAGCACAATATAGGGCAATACCAGATCCGGGACTAAGCCTAATAAAACTGCACTGATAGTGGGAAACCCTTTAAAGAGGAACTCCAGTGAAAATAATGTAATAAAAAAAGTGCTTCATTTTTACCATAATTATGTATAAATGATTTAGGCAGGGTTTGCTCATTGTAAAATCTTTCCTCTCCCAGATTCACATTCTGACATGTATTACATGGTGACATTTTTACTGTGGGCAGGTTATGTACCTGTTTACAACTGTCTGCAAGGCCAGAACAGCTAGAAACAGCCATTTCCTGTCTGTGAACATTGTTACATTGTGGCAGTTTGCCCAGAGTACCGTACGGTACCAGAGCCTCTTGTGGGAGGGGTTTCAGCACAAAATCAGTCATACAGCGCCCCCTGATGGTCTGTTTGTTAAAATCATTATATTTTTCATGTAAAAGAGGGTATCAGCTACTGATTGGGATAAAGTTAAATTCTTGGTCGGAGTTTCTCTTTAAGTGACTGAAGTGCTAAGAGTGAAAGTGGTCAAATGCTCAAAGAACATAAGTGTTCAAGGTAAGGGTATATGGACAGTGCATATAGGAATCAGTAATACAAATAGAATATAGGGTGTGTAACATACATTTACCAGTTCAGAAGGGGTCCTGGAGATGCCAGCAGTATTCAGATAAGGGCGGTGGGAGGCACGCCAGACGCTCCACTCAGGAGCAATGCATTTTGGGAGAGGGTTGGTTAAGAGCTGGGAGCCTCCGTGGATAAAGTGCCCTGATTGAGTAGGTAATCCAACTCAGGGATTTCTTAAGCTAAAGCGGAAATACGTCCGCATTCTAGCCATAATACAAGCGAGTCATGAGGCGCAAGAATCCACGTATTTCCTATTACTGGAGCGCATCTATTATAGCGCTGTGCGCTGGTCCGTGCCAGTCATTGACGAGCACGCATGAACAGTAAAGACCCCAGGCAGAAGTGCGTCACTCCAGGAAGAGTTATGCCGGCTTGGAACGCAAATAGTCTCCAGGGCTGGTTACGGTGTCCCAGAATTAAAAAAAAACTGTTTCAAGGTGTCATATTTTAAGGAACAATAGTGTATGATTGTACATAAGGATGAATGCATATTCAAAATAAAGCAATCAACAACATAAAAATGATAAAGGCAGCAGGGAACACAAGGCGTGGACATCCTCAGCAAGGGGCACACTACCAAGTCCAATGTTTGTACTGAAAAGTTTACTTCCAAAGATGGTAAATCAGGCAAGAGGCACTGCAGATAGCGTCCATGTCTTGCCTAGTTCGCTTTGTAATATATGGTTTGCGCCATAACCATAGCGTCCATTATACATATTTTTTGGAAAGGAGGGTGGTAAATTACCAAGAGGGGGACAAAACTGTACAGGCATATAAACCACCTGAGCGGTATGGACGAGCTCAGCTCATCCATTACCGCCGCGGTGGATTGCACAGCCCCTGGAGGGTCTTTTTAGACCAAATTTTTGGAGGGGGTGTAGCTAGCACTTGGCTAGCTAGATCACCCCTCTCCAGGACCCCTTCTGAACTGGTATATGTATGTTACACACCCTATATTGTTCTATTTGTATTACTGATTCCTATATGCACTGTCCATATACCCTTGCCTTGAACACTTATATTCTTTGAGCATTTGACCACTTTCACTCTTAGCACTTCAGTCACTTAAAGGGTTTCCCACTATCAGTGCAATTTAATTAGGCTTAGACCTGGGTATGGTATTGCCTTAAATTGGGCTCAGTTATTGAACCCAATCTTTGACAATGTATGCAGTTATAGGGCTGATTGTACACAAAGGTGGTGAGGCACTTATTGATATTTGGTCCACAACCCATGTATTGTGGCGAGTTGCTGCTCGTTAGCTGTAACTGTTTTAAATGATTTTATGTGTTTTGTATGGTGTTTAATAAAGATTGTCTACATTTGAAATGGTGGTGCGGCTTGTTCCAGGACTCCTTTCTCTCTTTTTGATATCTGCAGTAGAAGGATGGGAAATGCTGCCACCTTTTATAATTGCACCACAACAATTACAACTTAGGCAAGGAAAAGTGCCCTTCTTTGTGCTAAAGGCCACATCTTTTTTTCTGATAGCAATGTCGGACCTGCATACCCAATCTTTTATGGTCTTACCCCTGCGGTATGCAAACAACGGAGGTTGAACAAAAAATTTACCAAACTCTTTGTCTTGTTTAACCACTTGAGGACCGCCCCCAGCCGATGGGCGGCGGCAAAGACCGGGCCCAAACGACCGCAATACGCCCATCGGCGGGGGCGGCATCAGCGGTGGCTGTGCGGCGATCGCGTCATCAATGACGCGATCGCCGCCGGCAATAGGCTCCGCCCACTCTGCACGGAAACCCGCCGGCCAATTAGCAGCGCCGGCGGGTTTCAAATGCGGCGATCCGGCCAATCAGAGGAGTATAATACACTTTGTTATTGTAACAAAGTGTATTATACTGGCTGCCTCCTCCGCTGATGGTCACTCGTCGTGCGACCATCAGGGAGGACAGGCAGCCCACAGATGAGTAAAAAAAAAAACACTTTGCCCCACACAGACCCCCCGATCGCCCACCCCAGCCCTCAGAACCCCCCTGACCACCCCAGCATCTGCACCCCACCACCCACCTAAAAACCCATCAATCACTCCCTGTCACTATCTAGGGACGCTATCCCCTAGGTTAGGTCCCTAACTGCCTCCTAGGGTCCCCTGATCACCCCCCCCTACCCTCAGATCCCCCCCAGACCCCCCTCCCAGACCACCCCCCTGTATGCAGCTATATAGCTGTCTTACCCACTGATCACCTGTCTATCACCCATCTATCACCCCTTGTCACCACCACCCATCAGCGCAGACCCTAAACTGTCCCTTGGGGGCACCTGATCACCCACCCAGACCCTCAGATTGCCCTCAGACCCCCCCCTCCTGATAACCTCCCCAGTGCATTGTTTACATCTATTCTCCCCTGTAATCCCTCACTGATCTCCTATCGTCACCCCCTGTGTCTGCCACCCACCAGATCAGGACCCAGTCTGCCCCGTGCGGGCACCTAATCAACCCCCCACACCCTTAGATCGCCCTCAGCCCCCCCCCCCCAATCACCTTCCCAGTGCATTGTATTTGATTGTGCTGCAATTGTATTTGATTGTGCTGACATTCAATTTCATTGTGCTGACATTCAATTTCATTGTGCTGTAATTGTATTTGATTGTCCCGTGATTTTTTTTGATTGTCCCGTGATTGCCCTGTGATTGCCCTTTGATTGGCCTGTGATTGTCCCGTGATCGGCTTTGATTGTCCCGTGATCGGCTTTGATTGTCCCGTGATCGGCTTTGATTGTCCCGTGATCGGCTTTGATTGCCCTGTGATTGGCCTGTGATCGGCTTTGATTGTGTCGTGATTGGTTTGATTGCCCTGTGATTGGCCTGTGATTTGCTTTGATTGGCCTGTGATCGGCTTTGATTGTGTCGTGATTGGATTGATTGCCCTGTGATTGACTTTGATTGTCCCGGGAATTGAGTGCCCTGTGATTGGCCTGCGATTGCCCTGTGATTGCCTTTGATTGTCCTGTGATTGTTTCTGATTGCCTCCGATTCCCCACTCGCCACCACCCCCCTGTCACTATCCAAGTGATCTAAAAACAGTGAAAACTGTCACTTTTTTAGTATCACTAGTGTTAGCAGTTAGGCCAGTTAGCTAGGCCCCTTTGTAAGTGTCAGTTAGTGCTCAGCCCACTGCACCACAGTCACTAATTAGCGTCATCACTGTCGCTAATCAACATTGGTACTATATAGTATCTGTAAGTGATCATTACTGATCGCAGTCAGATCTATTAGGGTCACTAGGATCCACAAAAAAAAACGCAGTGTTTGCCCGATCAGGCCTGATCGTTCGCCTGCACTTGCGTTCAGCCCGCCCCACCGCAGTGACAGAATTTTTTTTCTGATCACTGCAAAAAACACTGTACAATAGCTGTGGCACTGTAAACCTCAGTTTTGATTTATTTTTTTTATCAAAACTCAGTGAGCACAGCTTTCTACCTCTCAAATACTCCCTTTTGCTAGGTAGGTGCTCTTTTTTCTGCGTAGTCTCAGAGGAATACCCCCTAAATTTAGCAGCCCACCATGGCAAGAAAGGGGTATTCCGATGATGAGGTTCTCAGGCACATGGCCCAGTCGGATGAAGACGATTGGGACGCCCCATTCGACGAATCTTCCGGGTCAGAGTTTGAACCTGAATTGAGCAGTGGCTCACTGACCGATAGTGATGACGAGGTTGAGGTCCCGGCTAAAGCCAGGCGTACCACACCCCATGTTGTTGGACCGCAGGTGGCGCAGGATCAGCCTCAAGGGCAGCAGAGTGGTGTTCGTGCTGGTCTGAGATTTCATGGTGGGGCAGGCACCAGCAGCACAACATCTCCTGGACCTAGCACCAGTACTTCCGTAGACCCTGGTGAAGTGGCGAGCACCAGCATGGAAGTTGAAACTGGTTCGGTGGCACGTGCAGTAAGATCCCAGTCGCAGCCACCAAGAAGACGGGCCCGTACTACCCCTAATTTACCAGAGGTGCTGGCAAACCCAAATTGGCAATCCCCTGATTCCGCCGCACCCGTACTTCCCCCTTTCACCGCCCAGTCTGGAGTCCAGGTGGAGACAGATAATCTAGGATCGGCCCTAGACTTTTTCTATCTGTTCTTCACCCAGGATCTCTTGGACTTAATTGTGGCAGAGACCAACCGTAAGGCCACACAATATATAACCGCCAATCCGGAAAAGTACCTTGCCCAGCCTTTTCGGTGGAAACCAGTCCAAGTTTCCGAAATGAAATTTTTTTTGGGCCTTCTCCTTCACACGGGACTAGTAAAGCAGAATGTGTTGCGGTCTTATTGGTCTACGGACCCAGCACATCATGTTCCCCTGTACTCTGCTGCCATGTCTAGGACACGATTTGAGAACATCCTGCTCTTCCTGCACTTCAATGACAACGAAACCTGTCATCGAAGTGACCACCCTGCTTTTGACCGGCTCCACAAAATTCGACCCCTCATAGACCACCTGTCATCCAGATTTGCAGATGCTTATACCCCTGACCAGGACATCTGCGTAGACGAGTCCCTCATACGCTTTACCGGGCGCCTTCGCATCAAACAGTACATCCCAAACAAGCGCGCCCGGTATGGGGTGAAACTGTATAAGCTCTGTGAAAGGGCCACAGGCTATACATCTTATTTTAGGGTCTATGAGGGAAAAGACTCAAAATTGGAGCCGGTCGGATGCCCTGACTACCTGGGGAGCAGTGGAAAGGTTGTGTGGGACTTGGTGTCACCCTTGTTCCAGAAGGGGTACCATCTTTTTGTGGACAATTATTACACAAGTGTGGCCCTCTTTCAGCACTTAAAAATAGAAAAAATCCGATGCTGTGGCACCGTGCGGCCTAGTCGCCGGGGCTTCCCCCAACGGCTCATTACCACCAGACTTCAACGGGGGCAGAGGGCCGCCTTGTGTGCTGACGACCTGCTCGCGGTGAAATGGAAGGACAAGAGGGAGGTTTACTTCCTGTCCACCATTCACGCAGACACGACAGCTGAAATTCAACGGCGAACTAAGGTCATTGAAAAACCCCTTGTCGTCCACGAGTATAATACTAACATGGGAGGGGTGGACTTCAATGACCAGAGGTTAGCGCCCTATTTAGTTGCCCGAAAAACAAGACGCTGGTATAAAATAGTGTCTTTTTACCTCATTCAATTGGCAATTTACAACAGCTTTGTTCTCTACAGTAAGGCTGGGAGAACTGGCTCGTTTATTCAATTTAATAAACAGATCGTGATGGAACTCCTGTATCCAGGAGGTGCCGTGGCCCAACCCCAAGATGCAACTAGCCGGCTGCATGGAAGGCATTACGCCTATCCAATTCCGACTACCCCAGGTCAACGAATCCGAAGAAAACGCTGTCGTGTCTGCAGCAGGGCTGGAATAAGGCGTGACACCACTGTTTATTGTCCCACCTGTCCTGACCAGCCTGGCCTATGCCTAGGGGAGTGTTTTGAGAGGTACCACGAGCAGGTACACTATTAGAGAGTAGGGAACTCCACACACAGCGGTAGGCACACAAGGGTCTCTCAGTGCTATTTCACACTGCTGCGATGCGTTAGGGCAAAATGCCTAGCAAAAGTTACACTTTGCGGTCCCCCCCTACGCCGGAAGTGCTTGACTCAACGCTAGTGCATGCCTACGTTACTGCGTGGCTTCTGTGGCAATATCGATCGGCGCGGAAGTCATGTTAGTCTATGGCGACGCAGTTCATTACTAGGCCGAATGCTACTCTTGTGGTATTGCCTGAAGGTCTGTTTTGGACGATACGGTGCGGCGGGCTCGACCCACCGGATATGTCAATATGCAGTGTGAAACCAAACATCGGGTTTCCAGAGACCCTAATACACAGGGCTGCCAGAAACCTCTCCTTTCACTTGGGACAAATTGCGTAATGTATTTCGCCACAACTCTGTGCAATTTGCACTTCGCACATTGTTCCATGGGGGAGGAGAGGTTTGTCCTCGGGAGGTAAGTTAAAAAAAAACAAAAAACAGGTAAGCAAAGAAGTTAATGTTTGGTTTGCAATGTTAAGTTTTTTATTAAAAAAGTTCAAAGGTTATTAATGTTAATGAAGTAATTGCTTTGCTGCTTGCTTGTTTTTTGGGGTTTTTTTTTCTCTTTTTCCATCCAATAACCTTCCAGGTGGACCGAGCGAATGACTAACCAGCTGCAGTACTGATGGTGCATCCTGACAGAACGTTGCGCGTCTGTCAGCTTACACACAAGTCGGTGCATGCAGCGCTGCAGGACGAGATTTCTCCTCTGCAGTCAAAAAGATACGTTTGCCGAGGCATATGGGCCGAGGAGTGGTGTTGGGGATTCATATGCTTTGGCAAACACTTTGTATCAAAAAAGAACTCTGGCAATGATTTGTTCATCCACATCGATCGGTGTGAATGGATAAATCAGGTTTGCCAGGGCATACGAGCTGGTGGGTTTGGATTTTTGGGGCGGCAGCTCCAATGTCCTGGCAGACGCCTTCCTCTTCTTTTTTTTTTTTTTTCTTCAAAATTTTTTGGCAGATATTTTTTCATCCACATTGATTGATTGTTTGACGTTCATTTTTCCTTTCAGCCCACAGTGCATTACCCTTATGCCCAATATAAGGAGTATAGCAGAAACTCCTAATACTGGCCATACATGTAATGATTGCAGAGACCCTAAAATGCCAGGACAGACCCCACGAATGATGCCATTTTGGAAAGAGGACACCCCAAAGTATTCCGTGAGGTGCATGGTGAGTTCATAGAATGTTTTATTTTTTGTCACAAGTTAGCAGAAATTGTGGTTTTGTGTTTTTTTTTTTTTTTTTCACAAAATGTCATTTTCCGCTAACTTGTGACAAAAAATAAAATTTTCTATGAACTCACCATGGCCCTCATGGAATACCTTAGCGTGTATTCTTTCCAAAATGGGGTCATTTGTGGGGTTTGTTAACTGTCCTGGCAAGTGGGCGGGGTGCTAAATTTTGAGCACCCCTGTAAAGCCTAAAGGTACTCATTGGACTCTGGGCCCCTTAGCGCAGTTAGGGTGCAAAAAAGTGCCACACATGTGGTATCGCCGTACTCGGGAGAAGTAGTACAATGTGTTTTGGGGTGTATTTTTACACATACCCATGCTGGGTGGGAGAAATACCTCTGTAAATGACAATCTTTTTTGATTTTTTTTTTTTTACACACAATTGTCCATTTACAGAGTTATTTCTCCCACCCAGCATGGGTATGTGTAAAAATACACCCCAAAACACATTGTACTACTTCTCCCGAGTACGGCGATACCACATGTGTGGCACTTTTTTGCACCCTAACTGCGCTAAAGGGCCCAAAGTCCAATGAGTATCTTTAGGATTTCACAGGTCATTTTGCGGAATTTGATTTCCAGACTACTCCTCACGGTTTAGGGCCCCTAAAATGCCAGGGCAGTATAGGAACCCCACAAATGACCCCATTTTAGAAAGAAGACACCCCAAGGTATTCCGTTAGGAGTATGGTAAGTTCATAGAAGATTTTATTTTTTGTCACCCGCGGTGGGCCCTGAAGCCACTATTGCGTATACTCCAAGATGAAGGCGCAACCTACAAATGGGGCTTCCCCTTTAATCTGCAGGCGAAACTCGGAAATCGATCTGCAATCCTTCGCTCACCATCGGACATTGCAGTTTTTTGCACAGCACTGGGAATAGACACAGTGGAGTTACCCGACTGGAACCCAGATTCACTACTTACAAACCCGCCACAGAAACAGGGGAAAGGCGCTCACTGACTTTGCATTCTCTGTGAGTATGGTGCTGACCTCTGAACACACTTTACGTTGTAGTGGGATATGCTGACCTTGCAGTACTCCAGGCCCATCGACACTTACCAAACAGGCACTGGGCCTTTGTGTCCCTGCCCCCCCCCCCGAGTTTTGCTTTTGGAGTTTCCCTTTCCTATGTGATGTACAGGGACCTTGCTTTTTGCACTGAACGTTCATTAATCTTCCATATAACTGCATAGATTTGCATGTCTAGAACAGACTGTGATCAACCTAAGGCCACATGTGCCGTGCTTTTCTCCAGCTGTTTGCGCGTTATGAAGCACATGGGCTGAACAATGTGATTTACTTACTTACAAGAAGATCCTGATGACGTCACTATTCTGATAACTCTGTTTTATGCTTCCTGGGGGGGGAGGGGGTACGGTTCATTATGCTGACCCTTGGGGTCTGTTACCCTTGTTTATAACCATAGATTGGGCGTTAATATCACTAGTAGCATATAGCGCGTGTGTGTGTGTGTGTGTGTGTGTGTGTGTGTGTGTGTGTGTGTGTGTGTGTGTGTGTGTGTGTGTGTGTGTGTGTGTGTGTGTGTGTGTGTGTGTGTGTGTGTGTGTGTGTGTGTGTGTGTGTGTGTATTTTGAACACTGAATTTTTCCCCTGTAATGTGTGCGGTTTTAGAAAGCCACCATATAATAATTTTTTTTGATGTTATATAGATGCAGGTTTACTAATATAAGAATACTCTACTTCCCCTCTCATATTCTTAACTCCTTTGACGAATTAAATTAGCTTGTGCTTAAAGTCTACATATGCCCGGGGCTTTGGAGGACCTCTTATTGTGGACATGTTACCTTCCTCCCTACCCATTAAGGCCAAGCATAAAAAATGTTTTAGATTTACTAAAACTGGTTATGACTACATGTATGCTTGCAAACATGACAGGGATTATTCCCTGTCCCTCAACCCTACTACTGTCTTTCTCTTTCTCTTACTTTTCTCTCCTCTCATATACCTTTTCTTCTGGCCAAACATTTTCTCCTTTAAAAAGATCCGTCAGGTTCACTCAGTCCCCACTCATAAGCGATTTCTCGCCTCCCAATGGCACTTAAAATACAGACCCTCAACGCGAAGGGACTTAATATCCCTGAGAAACGCAGGGCACTCTTAAGACACCTGCACAGACAAATTCAAATTGTCTTCCTCCAAGAGACGCATTTTAAAGGAGATTCTCCTCCAAAACTGACAGACAAATACTACAAACACGCCTATTTTAGTAACTCACCGGACACAAAATCCAAGGGTGTAGCTATACTGATATCTAAAGAGGTTGACTTCACTTTTTTACAAGAATATAAAGACACCACGGGCCGCCTTCTCCTCGTAAAAGGTTCCTATCTCTCTAAAAACATAACATTAGGCACCTATTATGCCCCCAACAGTGGACAACCGGCCTTTCTGCTCAGGGCCCTCGAAACCCTTGATTCATTCGCGGAAGGAAGTCTAATTATAGGGGGAGATCTGAATATGACGCTTGATCCCCCCATTGACTCCTCCACAGGTAGGAGCTCCCTGTCCAGCAAGGCTGTGTCTAGATGTAGAAAAGAACTAGCTCAGCGACAACTGATAGATATCTGGAGAATACAACACCCAACCGATCGTGACTACACGTTCTACTCTCATACACATGAATCCTATACCCGAATCGACCACATCTTTGTTTCTCAGAACCTACTCTCGGAACCATTGCAATCAGATATAGGTCCAATGTTACTCTCCGACCACTCCCCGGTCGTCGTGGAGATTGGCATCAGACCCAAACATCACCTTCCCAGGCAGTGGAGGCTGAATACCTCTTTACTACAAGACAGTGAATTTAATCAATCCATATCGAATGCTTTGTCCTCCTATTTTCAATTGAACTCATCTGAGGAGATCCCCTCCCCCACTGTCTGGGAAGCGCATAAATGTGTGATTAGGGGTAAGATGATTCAAGAGGCCACCATTAGACACAAACAAAGACAAGCAGAAATACAAAATAGCATAAAAACCATCACCCTACTTGAAACTCGCCACAAATTGTCACTTTCACCCTCAGACCAGGAAACTCTTAAAAAAGAAAGAGAGAAGCTATGTAAACTCCTTTTTCACAAGGAAAAACTTGCCGCCACTAAATGTAAGAGAGCATTTTATGAGTTTGGGAATAAGTGTAGCAAAATGCTAGCAAAAGCGCTCAGAGAGAAACAAGCGCTCACTAACGTGGCTTCTATCTTAGATGAAGCGGGCTCTAAAAAACTACGATCCGAATCTATCGCAAAGGTTTTTAGAGACTTCTATGAAAAATTGTACAATCTCCATACTCCCACCCCACACGCCTCTCTGAACGAGAAGATTACTCGCATTAAATCATACATCCAGGAGTCTGGATTACCTAGCCTACCTGAACAAATTATCTCAGACTTAGAACATCCCATCACTGAACTAGAAATTAGACAAGCTATAAAAGATTCTGCCTCGGGTAAGGCACCAGGGCCAGACGGCCTCCCCCTGGAATACTATAAAACCTTTAAAGATATTTTAATCCCACATCTGCTCAAATCCCTTAATACCTTGATTGAGGGAGAAGATGAAACTCCACGACTACCCAGAGACATGCTTGCAGCCCAAATTGCAGTTATACCAAAACCAGGGAAGGATGCCACCCTGTGCTCAAATTACCACCCCATATCATTATTAAATGCTGACCTCAAACTGTTCGCTAAGGTCCTGGCAAACAGACTTTCCCCTTTCATAGGCACCATAGTACACCCTGACCAGGCTGGTTTCATTCCATGCAGGGAGGCAAGAGACAACACCATACGGACAATCAACCTCATTCAGTGGGCACACAAATCACATACTCCTTTATTACTTCTGTCAACGGACGCAGAAAAAGCCTTTGACAGAGTTAATTGGAAATTCCTAGAAGCTACCTTGCAACACATAGGATTAGGACCTCATATGCTTAAATGGATTATGGCTTTATATTCTGCTCCCACAGCACAAGTCCGCGTTAATGGTGTTGTCTCTTCCCCCTTTCACATCTCTAATGGTACCAGACAGGGATGCCCGCTCTCCCCGCTCATTTTCGCCTTATCATTGGAACCTTTCCTACGCCTGGTTCGCAAAAATCCGGATATTACTGGCCCCCAACTCCCTACAGTTGAGCACAGGGTGGCAGCCTATGCAGATGA
Source organism: Hyperolius riggenbachi (assembly GCF_040937935.1). Taxonomy (NCBI): domain Eukaryota; kingdom Metazoa; phylum Chordata; class Amphibia; order Anura; family Hyperoliidae; genus Hyperolius; species Hyperolius riggenbachi. The sequence goes on from NC_090650.1 coordinate 251,507,059, forward strand.
CCTGCTTTTCTATTTAACCAATCCCCACATCTCGTTACCATCATTAGAGTTAGAGCTAAAAAGGTTTCAAACACTCTCTAACTTTAAAGTAAATCCTGAAAAGTGCCAAGCAATGGGAATTTCAATGTCAACTGAACTTAGCTCACTTATTAAACAGAACTTTCCCTACAAATGGGCGCATCAAGCTATCACATACCTGGGAATACGTATACCAGCATTGTTAAGCAGCCTCTATAACTTAAATTTCCCCCCTCTGATTAAGGCACTGGAGAAGGACCTCCTTAGATGGGATAAACCCCACTTTACATGGCTGGGACGAATAAACATTCTAAAGATGAATGTTCTGCCACGCCTCCTATATCTGTATCAGGCTATCCCAATTATTCTCCCACCAGAACATTTTAAACTCTTAAGAAAAATGTTCGCCCGTTTCATCTGGAGGAGTAAGCCACCGCGAATTAGATTTGCTGCACTTGTCCAACCAAAAGCCCTGGGAGGTCTTGCAGTACCTGACCTTAGGAAATATTATTTGGCAGCCTCACTGGTCCGATTGGTAGACTGGCACAGACACTCCGCCCAAAAAAGATGGGTCCTCCTTGAGCAGGACCTTGCAGGCTTAGAATTAACAACATACCCATGGACAGCCAAACAGATATCTAGCGACTACTTATCAATTAACTCTACACTCAATGCCCTCTCAAAAATTAGACATTTAACTGAAATATCTCCTTGGCCCACACCACTAGTCCCTGTCTTGGATAACCCCACTTTCCCAATGGGATGTTCTTCACAAGCTTATATTAGCTGGAGGATGGGAGAGATAATACGTGCACGAGATCTAATCTCCAAAAATGCATGGAAACCAATAAATCAATTACGCGAACAACGCTCATGTCCTTTCTTAGATAACTGGAGCCATATGCAATTCGTTCACTTTCTTGAATCCGTAGGAAAGAACGAACAACTGTCTCGTCCCTTAACACAATTCGAATCCCTTTGCATGACCCCCGGCACAACCACAAAAACACTTTCCTGCATCTACCAGTTGCTGATCTCCGATACCACCTGGTCACAAGAACTTCAACAGAAATGGGAGCAAGATCTCCAAACACAGTTTACAGAAGAGCAATGGCAGAAAGTTCTAATCCTTAACCAAACAGCCTCAGTGGCTTCTAGAGTAAAGGAAACTAACTACAAGATTTTGGCCAGGTGGTACCTCACACCAAACAAACTCTGTAAAATATACCCACACGCTAACCCACATTGCTGGAGATGCAACAAAGCAAAGGGCACCTTATTACATATCTTTTGGGAATGCGAGGGCATACAACCTTTTTGGCAAAAAGTTCAGAAACACATTAAAACCCTCACTGATGGGGAACCATCTTCGGACCCTTCCTATTATCTTCTCCACAACACCCCCAAGCCCTATAAGAAATTTAAACGTTCCCTATCTAAACACCTAATCCAAGCAGCTAGAATTATCATTGCCAGAAACTGGAAATCAACACTAACACCCTCAATTTTGGAGTGGATTAATGAAATTAAACACATATACCAAATGGAATCCCTCACACACAGCATATACAACAGGGACGAGATCTTTTCCAACACTTGGATTCACTGGAATATCTTCCTAGAATCAGACGAATATAAGGAGATAACACAAAACTCACCCTCCTAAAATCTCCCAATAGAAAAAACGCTGAGACAACTCTATCCCTCCTCCCTTCGTGCTGGGTCTAAAACACATAAAATGTCACTATCTAATCGGAGTATAGCAGTGGGTTAGACTGAAGCGGACCTGACGGAAACTAACATCCTTGGCCTTCTACTTTTTTCTTTACCCTCTCTGACACTAGGCCTCTGTGGAGCCGGGGCTCCCCAGGGTCCATGCCAACTTTCTCTTTTCTTTTTCTTTTTACTCTTTTTCCTCTTTATGTCCCCTTCTTTCTCCACTCTTCTCAATCCACACGCCGAAAATGTGATTGGCTCCTTTATCTCTCTCTTACATCAGCTAACATCTCGCTGACTGATATTCCTGGACCTACAGGTTTACATTCTACTGATACGTTAGACCCATTGTCTCAAGTTTACAATAGTAGTGCTTTTTTCATAATATTTCATGTTTTCCCATGAGCATTGTTCTGTTTCTATCGGTCATACCAGATGTTTGTTCAACTTATTATGTCTTCCTGAGGCTTGGATTGTATTACAAAAACCTTTTTCTTAAATAAAGAATCTTTAAAAAAAAAAAAAAAAAAAAAATTGTGGCCGGTCCTTAAGGGGTAGAAAGACTGTGGTCCTCAAGTGGTTAACCAGTTAAGCCTTCAGTCGTTTTCACTTTATGCATCCAAGCAATGTTCACCTCCCATTCATTAGCCTATAACTTTATCACTACTTATCACAATGAATTGATCTATAGCTTGTTTTTTCCACTACCAATTAGGCTTTCTTTGGGTGGTACATTTTGCTAAGAGCCACTTTACTGTAAATGCATTTTAACAGGAAGAAGAAAAAGATGGAAAAAAAATTATTATTTCTCAGTTTTCAGCCATTATAGTTTTAAAATAATACATGCCTTCATAATTAAAACTCACGTATTGTATTTGCCCATCTGTCCCGGTTATTACACAATTTAAATTATGTCCCTATCACAATGAATGGCGACAATATTTTATTTGGAAATAAAGGTGCATTTTTTCCGTTTTGCATCCATCACTATTTACAAGTTTAACCACTTCGCCATATCTGGACGCATATATCCGTCCAGATAGGCAGTGGTGCTGCAGTCGTGTGGTGCGCGCGATCGGGCGCGCGCCCCCGCTGCCTCCCGCTGCCCCCCCGATCAGTGAATGGGAATATAATTCCCATTCACCGATCCAAGTCCCCGGCAGAAATACCGACGCTTTCTCATCAGAGAGCGTGGTATTTCTGCCCCCAGGAAACAACTTCTCTTCATTTTAGTTCCTAGATGCGACATCGTTCGCATCTAGGAACTTTTTGAATGTGGCCATCTTGTGGCCAAATAGTAAACTGCACCCACATACCTGTATTGAATAAAAATACATATATCCAGGCACATCGCCTCTAGTTAGGACATTAAATAAATTATTAGGGAAAGGGAGGTGCTGAAGGGGGTGTGGCTAGAAAACAGCAAAAATCTATTAACCCTTCGCACACTCACATGCAAATGTTCAAACAATTGCATTCACAGATTCACTCATCCAGGCACAACTGTTATCCCTACAGCTAAATTAAAAGCCAGGGTTTTAGTTCACAGAAGAATGCATTCTTATGCTTAATCACCTATACTGCGCAGAAGTACCCAGGTAAACTAATAATTTATTTAATGTCCTAACTAGAGGCGATGTGCCTGGATATATGTATGTTTATTCTTATCATTGACCCCTGTGGCTAGGGTCCAATTCGGTGCACTCCCCCCTTCCCCTGTATGTTTGTCAGCATGCAGACAGCTTATGCTGGTGTATGCGCATTGTGCACATGGACACATAACATTAGCTCCCTTGTGCGATTGGTAAAATGCACTGTCTTTCCCAGGAGAGGAAGTTAGGATGTGTGCTCCTAATCCATTGATAGGTTTGATGCAATGAATGTGTTTGCATGTTTGCACTATGCATGTTACAGGGCCAGAGTTAGGACACCTATGTTTACCTGGGTACTTCTGCGCAGTATAGGTGATTAAGCATAAGAATGCATTCTTCTGTGAACTAAAACCCTGGCTTTTAATTTAGCTGTAGGGATAACAGTTGTGCCTGGATGAGTGAATCTGTGAATGCAATTGTTTGAACATTTGCATGTGAGTGTGCGAAGGGTTAATAGATTTTTGCTGTATTGAATAAAAAATACATTATTTTATCTAAAATTGGCTATTTACCTCCCAAACTAAAATTACCCAAATACATTTTTGTATTAAAAAAAATAATAAAAAAAATTACAATTAAAAAAAAAAAACTACATAAATAGTTACCTAAGGGTCTGAACTTTTTAAATATACATGTCAAGAGAGTATCTTATTACATTTTTTAAAATTATAAGCTTGTAAATAGTGATCGACGCAAATTGAAAAAATGCACCTTTATTTCTAAATAAAATATCGGCGCCATAAATTGTGATAGGGACGTAATTTAAATGGTGTAATAAGCGGGACAAATGGGCACATAAAATGCATGGGTTTTAATTACTGTAGCATGTATTAATTTTAAACTATAATGGCTAAAAACTGAGAAATGTTTTTTTTCCATTTCTATCTTAATCTTCCTGTTAAAATGTATTTACAGTAAAGTGGCTCTTAGCAAAATGTACTACCTAAAGAAAGCCTAATTAGTGGCGGAAAAAACGATATAGATCAATTAATTTTGATAAGTAGCGATAAAGTTATTAGCGAATGAATGGGAGGTGAACATTGCTTGGATGCATAAGATTTTCGAAGCTGTAGGCTGAAGTGGTTAAAAGTAAAAAAAAAAAAAAAAAAAATAGATTTCATCTTTACATTACTTAAAAAAAGTTTAGACCCTTTAGGTAAATATTTACATTTTTTTAATTGATATATATATATATATACCGTATATACTCGCAAGCAAGCCGACCCGCATGTAAGCCGACCCCCCCACTTTTACCCCAAAAAACAGGAAAAAATGATTGACCCTCATGTAAGCCGGGGTAGGAAACGCTGGCCGCGTGATCCCCCCCAGTATGTCCCAGTATAGCTAGTATAGTGCCCAGTATAGGTAGGTAGTGCTCAGTATAGCAAGTAAAATGCCCCAGTATAGCTAGTATAGTGCTCATTATAGCTAGTATAGTGCTCAGTATAGCTAGTATAGTGCTCATTATAGCTAGTGAAGTGCCCCAGTTTAGCTAGTATAGTGCTCAGTATAGGTAGGTAGTACTCAGTATAGCTAGTAAAATGCCCCAGTATAGCTAGTATAGTGCTCAGTATAGCTAGTATAGTGCTCAGTATAGCTAGTATAGTGCTCAGTATAGCTAGTGAAGTGCCCCAGTTTAGCTAGTATAGTGCTCAGTATAGTTAGTATAGTGCCCCCAGTATAGCTAGTATAGTGCCCCCAGTATAGCTAGTATAGTGCCCCCAGTATAGCTAGTATAGTGCCCCCAGTATAGCTAGTATAGTGCCCCCAGTATAGCTAGTATAGTGCCCCCAGTATAGCTAGTATAGTGCCCCCAGTATAGCTAGTATAGTGCCCCCAGTATAGCTAGTATAGTGCCCCCAGTATAGCTAGTATAGTGCCCCCAGTATAGCTAGTATAGTGCCCCCAGTATAGCTAGTATAGTGCCCCATTATAGCTAGTATAGTGCCCCCAGTATAGCTAGTATAGTGCCCCCAGTATAGCTAGTATAGTGCCCCCAGTATAGCTAGTATAGTGCCCCCAGTATAGCTAGTATAGTGCCCCCAGTATAGCTAGTATAGTGCCCCCATTATAGCTAGTATAGTGCCCCATTATAGCTAGTATAGTGCCCCCAGTATAGCTAGTATAGTGCCCCATTATAGCTAGTATAGTGCCCCATATAGCTAGCATAATGCCCCAGTATGGGTGGGTAGGTGCTGTCCCTCCCCGCTCCCCCTGCGGCCGCCGCTGCTGCTATTACCTCAGGCGGCGCCGCTTCCTCTATCCCCGTCCTCCTCCGGTAGTAACTCATTCACAGCAGCGCGCCTCTCGCTGCTGTGATGACGAGGAAACCATAGAGAGCGGCTTCCTGTAGCGTGATGCCGTTACTATGGGAACCGCTCTCTATGGTTTCCTGCGTCATCACAGCAGCGGGGGGCGCGCTGCTGTGTGAATGAGTTACCGGAGGAGGACGGGGATAGAGGCAGCGGCGCCGCCTGAGGTAATAGCAGCAGCGGCGGCCGCAGGGGGAGCGGGGAGGGACAGCACCTATCCACCCACCCACACATGACTCGCAAGCAAGCCGACCCCCCAACTTTTGGCCCACTTTTGGGGGGTCAAAAATTCGGCTTGCTTGCGAGTATATACGGTATATATATATATATATAAAACACATTTTATTTGGGTATTTTTGGGAGGGTGGGATGTAAATAGTATTTGTTTGGGGTAAATATGTGCATTTTTTTTTTTTACATTTAGTTGTAGTTTTACTTTTTGGCCACAAGATGGCAGCCATGAGTTTGTTTACATGACGTCACTCTAAGCGTAACATACGCTTAGAGGGACGAATGAAGCCAGAAAAAGCAAAGCTTCCGAGAGAAGCTGTCGCTTTTTCTGCGGGGGAGAGAAATCAGTGATCGGGCACCATAGCCCGATTCACTGATTGCCTGGCTAACGAACCGCGGGCTGGTTACGCGCGTGTGCAATTGGCCGTGGACGCGCACGTGGCCTCCTGGACGTAGGTACTACGTCCTGGAGGCATAAATGGTTAAGTATAGGCCAAAATTTCCTCACTACCGAGCGAATCCGTTCGGACATACAACTATAGTTGCACACAAAGGGCAACTATGGAATGGCCCGATTGAGCTATTCGAGAAGATGGTGAGCTATTCGAGAAGATGGTGGAGGATGCAAATTTGGCACACCCCACCATCAAATACACGGCTGAGTTGACAATCAGCAACAAAGGTAATAAACTGGTTACAAGTCTGTATCAGAAATCTATGGAGCGCAACAATCTATTGCGCACCAATGGCTTTCACGCAACGACTGTTAAGAAGGGCATTTCGAAAGGCCAATTTTTAAGGGCCCGACGGATCTTGTTGGAAATTGCGGATTACGATAACGCGGCTGAAGGTTTGATCCAAATAATGGTTGAAAAAGGCTATGATAGACATGCTCTTCATAAGGTGAGTGGGGAAGTGAGATCTCTTACCAGGAAAGAATTGCCGTTACCGAAGGCAAAACGCGAGTCAAATCGGTAGCCCTTCGTGTGCAACTATGGCTATATGTCCGAACAGATTCGCTCGGTAGTGAAGAAATTTTGGCCTATACTTAACCATTTATGCCTCCAGGACGTAGTACCTACGTCCAGGAGGCCACGTGCGCGTCCGCGGCCAATTGCACACGCGCGTAACCAGCCCGCGGTTTTCCTTGCCCAAGTTGTAATTGTTATGGTGCAATTATAAAAGGTGGCAGCATTTCCCATCCTACTACTGGTGTCAGCATACCCATCAGGGGCGGGTTTTCATGCTTGAGTCCATATGTGGTATACGGGCTCAAGTGCCCCTGTGGGTAAGTATACATTGGAAAGACCAGTGAAAGAACGGATACAGGAGCATAAGGGCTCGTTTCCACTATCGCGAATCTGCATGCGTCCAACGCATGCAGATTCGCACATGTAATGCAAGTGGATGGGCCTGTTTCCACTGTAGCGTTGTTGAGGTGCGTTTTTTTCAGCGGTAAAAAAACGCACAAAAGAGCCAACGAATTCGCCTGCGAATGGAATGCATGCGAATCGCCGCTAATGTATTTAATAGTAAAAACGCATGCGTTTGTTACATGCGTTTTTACCCGCGATTTCGCACCTTTTTCAATTTTATTTTGCCCTGGCAGTGCCATGGTTAATTTCGCATGGCACCCTGCCATGCGAAATCGCACGCGAAATCGCGGGTAAAAACGCATGCGGAAACGCATCCGCATGCGTTTTTACAAGCGTCGGAATGCCGGCGAAATCGCGTCGCAACAGTGGAAACAAGCCCTAAGAGGGATATTACAAACTCTGCATTAGGTAAAAAGAAGGAGTATGAAACATCGGTATCCAGTTTCTTGCAGAGATGGTTTGTAATAGAGGATGTGCCAGCACTGGTCAGAGGTGGTAATAGGAAGAAGCTGCTGCTACAATGTGAGGCTAAATGGATAAGGAAATTCAACTATGTATGTCCTAATGTTTTAAATGAAAATCTAAGCTGAAAAAGTTTCCTGTGATGTCTTTTTCTCCTAGGGTGAAACTGTCTGTGCAGAATGTTCGGAACAGGACTTTGTTCAAGAGTGGCATCGTTTTGAGAAAAAAAAAAATGCATATTAGATACTTTAACGAATAACTTAAAGTGCATATGTTGTTTTGACAGTACCTGGGTGACCTAATCCTCAGTTAGCTGGGGTAGACACGGTTTAGTGTAGTTCCCCAGATGGAATATATTATATTTACCTTGTATTTGTACTATGAGTCATGTGACTGTGTGGGTCACTTGACTTCCTGTTGGGTGGGTATTTAGGTGTCACAGGTGATGGTGTGGCACACCTGAGGAAGGGCTCCGCCCGAAACGTGTGTGTGCGCCTCTGCATGCTTTTCAACACGGTTTTCTACTGAAGCCATATGTGTGCCGCCTCCACTTGTGCTATTGTACTACGGTTGTGCAGGAGTGGTGTACCTGCAGGAGGTCGGCACTGGCACGGAGGTCTAGCTATAGGCCTGAAAAGGTGTGCGATGATAGAATATTAGAAGATTAGATGCAAATCCAAGTAGAGGGAAGGCTTTGGATACTGTAGAGCCTTACCGGTCCCTTGGTCCATCCAGTCATTCCTGCCCCATCCCCTGTTGAAGTTAATCAACCTGCTAGGTTGAATAGCACTTTGGCATTCCTCAGGCATACTTTGCCTTTAGAACTACTTGCATCTCTGAGTAGACACAAACATGAGCACATCTGGATTGGACTCCCACATGAGTAGTTCGGATGTGTTTACTGATGTGCACACTTACACATTGCGGCGCTGATTTCAACAATTCATACCATATGTAGGGTCATCAGTGCATAGAGAGCTGACTGATGTGCATACTTACACAGTCTTCAGAGATACTCAGGGAACCGAGTAGTTCAATGATGTTTGAGGAGTGACAAAGAATCAGCTTGTTGCACAACTTCAATAGGGGATGGTGCAAGAACAACACGACAGAGAGAAGGCAGGGAAGGCTCTATGGTAGCCAAAGCCTTTTCTCTATTGAAGTATGCATCTAACCTGAAGTGAGTTTCCTAACTTCCGGGTTGCTTCTTTAAATTTAATTTAGGGAATTTAATCTCAATTTAAAGACTTTGGACTGTACATTCCAAAGGGCATCCTGCATGATTCACACCTAAACTGTACAGATGTACCAGGGCTGTGGAGTCCGTACAAAAATCATCCGGCTCCAACTCAGACTTCTCAGTCTATGAAACCACTGACTCAGGTCCAGGTACCCAAAAATTGCTCAGACTTAACAGCTCTGGGATGTAGATTTTATAAATATTAATAGTTGTTCATTATGAGCTTTAACAACATTACTTTGACAAGTGTATTTGTTTCTTAATGGATTCCACAACTAATAACAGCCCATACATTGCTTGTTTTGTCATGGGATTAATTTACAGTACCAAGATAATCATAACGTACCGTCTCCGGATTGCAGAATCTAACACCCATGGTATGTTTGTGGCACCAAGAACTAAAATGCCTTCATTGTCATTCCCGACACCTAATACCAGAGAAAAATAAATGAATACAGTCCTAAACAAACAAGTTAATTCCAGTCAATTTTGTTCCAAAAATGTTGTCTTGCCTTGCATCTGTACCAGGAACTCAGTTTTAATTCTACGGGCAGCCTCGCTTTCATTTTCACTTCTTGACCCACAAAGTGAGTCAATCTCATCAATAAAGATGATTGAGGGCTTATGTTCCCTGGCAAGCTGAAATAAATTCTTTACCAACCTGTAAAACAGAAACACTGGTGTTTATAAACACATATCAAGGACGACTCAAATACAGTCACATAAAAAGTAAACACACTCCATGAATTGTTCTTCCCAGTCTTTTTTCAGCTAGGTGAAGTAAACAGTAGCTAGGCAGCCCAAAAGTTGGTGTGGCAAAAAGCTGAAGGGTCACATTTGGATATCTGTGTTCTTTTCGATGCCCCAAGAAGTGTCAGGCAGCTATCCAGTGCCCCCACTCTGCATAACTATAGCTAGATTCTAGTGAGCGGCAAACAGCAATAGGTTAATTTTAGTGACCGACAGATAAATAGCTAACTCTAACAGGCAGATGGCGGATTGCATTAGCTTCCTTTAACCATTCACATGCATCTATACATTTGCAAGGGAGAAACAAATGCCCAGGGATAAATACAATTACTAAACAATAAATGAAGGTAAGAGGTGCCTTACCTTAAGGAAGACATGTTAAATTGATCTGAAAAAAAACTTCAAATCAATTAATGGCTGGCGACATGTTCAGTGAGATTGCTCACTTTTTCAGGCCAGTATCTGTCTGACTGATTACCTGCATTGTTTGCTGAGCTTCTGCGTGTCTGCCTACCCACTTCAAACAATGAACCCGTTTGACGACCTGATCTGATATCTACTTGGCTTGTCTATAGGGGTAAATTATACATTTACCATAAAGGTGGCCATACACTTGTTAGATTAGCAGCAGATAGATTTCTGATCTGATGTGTTTTGGAACATTTTTTACTAGGAACAGATTTCCAATAGATTTCAGTTTGAAATCTATTGAAAATCGATCTGATGGCATTTTTTTGCCATCAGATATCCATTAGGGCCAATGCAAAATGATAAGCTATCGCAACAGATCGACCTAGATTTTCCAGCCTGCCAGATCGATTGAAATCGATCTAAATCGGCCGCAAATCGGTTGATTGGTCAATCGATTTGCAATTGACCAATCAATGGATTTTGATCGATCGGCCAAAAATCGGCTGAGTGTATGGGCCCCTTTACACATTTTCCTTCAACCTTTATATACCCAGAGGAAGAGGATGTTGATTTATGGCTACCAAGTAATTTACTAAAGAGGTTACCCACTGGTTTGTAAAAAGAATTCTATTGAAAATAAAAACCATGAAACACATTCTATTACAGTGGCTAAATAATGCATTATCTTTGCAGTATCTATCCAGAGCACATGGTTTGAAAATGTTTGTTCTGGCTTAGGTTTTTGCAAGCAAAACCAAACCTTGCACTGATGTCCTTTCTCTAAAAGCAAATCTTCCTCCCGACATCTCACATGCAAATTTTACTTGTGCAGCGCCTTTCAACTGACATCAATAGGAGAACCCCACATTAAATAGTTGATGCTTAAGTTCTTCCAAGATGCTCTCAAACAATGTCTCCATCATTTAGACCAGATTCAAAATTTCCGGTATTAGAGCAAGTGATAAATGCAGGGGTGTACTTACCATTTCCAAACGTGAAACTGGCATAAATATGCAAATAGAAATAGGAAAAAAAGGTAACATTACTATCTTTAGCCCGGTTCACATTGCATAGATGAAAAGCTGATCTGTGGAATGGATCATTTATAAAAAAAAAAAAAAAAAAAAAAAAAGGTTTTTTTTCCATCTGTGACCCTCTATTCCATCAGCGCGTGGTCTATGCGATGTGTCCGCCAATCCAGAAACCTCGCTCCCACTCCAAACTTGCAGTCCATTCAATGGAACGGGCCGAGCGCATTTGATCTAACAGGGCAATGTGAACAGATCCTATTATACAACATAGGTACGGATCACATCTGTTGGGATCCAGTCAATTTAATTCTGCTAAATGGGCCATTTTTAATGCCAGTGTGAATAGGCACAAAGAAACCACTAATAAACAGAATAGGCATACTCACTTTTCACTCTCTCCTAGCCACTTTGATACAAGGTCTGAAGAGGATACTGAAAAGAAGGTGGAATTATTGGCCTCTGTAGCAACTGCCTTGGCTAAATAAGATTTCCCTGTCCCAGGAGGCCCAAAGAGCAGGATCCCTCTCCAGGGGGTTCTTTTACCTGGAAAATATCAAGATTCTGAACCTGCTGTGCATTCTTATGGCAAATAATATCTGAATTAAGCTCATTGTTTCGGAATTCCTACTAATATTTGTGGATGGATAAAATACATTAACAAAACATAGCAATAACTTGCCACTGCACAGTGATGCAGAATTCCACATACACACACACACACACGTTTCCATATAGGTAATACTATAGAAAAACGTGACAAACATGTAACATTATTGAAGAAGATGCTGGTAACATTAGTAAAAAAATATACATTAGTGAAACATATACAGTATGTATAATCTGATCAAGAATCAACTAAGATCTTCATGGTTACAAAAAGGCCATACACTGAAGGGATTGCTAAATACAGATCAGTGACAGAGATATTTGTATAGTTTTTAGTATGTCATTAATGGATGTGTGTTCGCTCACAAAATGTATGCAACCAACCCCAAATTGCTTTCTAATAGTCCATTCATAATGCATTACTGAGGCAAGAGACAGTAGAGCAGTTGGTTCCTTCACAGCTACCTGTAAACAGTGTCCATAGAAGATAATTTTTGATAATTCATAATTCATGCATTTCGACATTCAAACCTCTAATTGGGCAAAAATGTCTGTTCCACGCCAGTGGGTAACATTCAATGGTCAAGTATGGCGATTTCCTATCAAATCCATGTCAGCATACTGTGGGTTAACCCCGCCCCTTCACCAATCAGGACTGGTAGCTATAAATCTTGTATCCCAGCCATAGTTCCCTGCTTTTTTTTCCTTGTCCACATCGACAGGACTGGTCGCAAATTTAGAAGTGCAAGCTTTTTATTTTAAATCTTACCTGGTTGTATCTTATAACCGCCATGCAGGGTGCCTCCCCTCGCATGAAGATTTCCCTGGGAGCCTCTAAACGAGTGCGTGGTGGAATTCCCCCATTTCTGCTGATCATTCGGGGGATAAGACTTGCAGGCAGCAATGTAGCCTCTCAGGGCAGCAGCAGGAGCACACATTTCACTTCCTACAACAGTGAGTGCGTTCCAGACTCAGGAAGTAAACTCTCCCAGTATCCGGATGGTGCAGTGGACTAGCCAATAGCAGAGTCTGCACACACCTAAGAGGAAATTGTTTAAATGTAGAGCGGCTGTGAACAGCTTGCTACTGCAGCTGGGAGAGAGAGAGAGGAACGCTCTGCTGAATCGCCTGTAAGGTAGGAACAGAGTTTAGTTGTGTAACAGATAAATGTATCGGTTTTGTTATACAACCTAGTGGTAGTCAGAGATTAGAATGTTTGTTCTATGTTTGTTTTTTACAGCCTCCTTTTGTCCCTACACCAGCAGTGAGCCAAGATAAGGTCAGCAGGGGATTTGTTTTGCTACTGGTGCTTTGCAGGGGAAAGTTTTTCTTGTGCTACTTAAAGGTGGCCATACACTGGCCCGATTCGCGGCCGTTTCGACAGCAGATTTGATCCTGGGATCGAATCTGCTGCCAATCGTTCGCGCTAAACGCACCCGCCGATCCGATTTCCTCCCGAAACAGGGGGGACAGGCGGCAGCGGCGGCTCCACAGATTGTGGTCGTTTCAGGCTGAAATCGATTCACAATCTGTTTGCAGTAAAGGCAGCCATACGATCCCTCTCTGATCAGATTTGATCAGATAGGGATCTGTCAGCTGGTCGATCTAATGGCAAATCGACCAGTGTATGGCTATCTTAACTGTTTGTATGCTGTATAGATCTGATTGTGCTCCATTGCTTTATTCAGCTGTTTGCCGAGACAAGAAATGGATGCTGCTGCCCAAGTAACTGATCAGCCTGAAAATAATGGGTAAGATTTTTAGCAGGTAGGTATTTAGGGATAATAGAGGTGAAGATTCTATGGATTGAAAACTAATACACATACCTGTGTATTCCTTTTCAGACCGCAAGACAGGCAGACTGCCTCTACCTCCTCGAGTCAAGGTTCATCCTCAAAGACTAGCAGAGGAGGAAATACTAATAGAAGTCCCCAAAAACGAATGAACGTCCTGATAAAAAACAATGCTGGGCTTGTGGTGATAAGACTATGCCGGGGAAAATGGTTTGCATCACCTGCTTTTACCCTTTCCCGGTTGATGATGACCCGCATCAGCAGGATTTACCCTCTTTAATCAAGGAGATTGTACCACAATCTCTGGAGAAGCAGGCTGCAGCTTCTATAAGTGGCACTCAGCCTGTAGACAGTATCATCTATAGAAAATGTGGAGTATGAAGATGACATAGCTATTGGCTTTGACTTTGCACTAATTCCTCAATTTATAAAGTCTATTAGAGACGCGATTCAATGGGAGGATTCTGAAGAACCTCCTCAGAAAACTAAAAAGTATTATCCTCACCTCAAAAAGAAAATTGTATCTTTTCCAGTTATGGAGGAGGTTTCAGATATAGTTAACGAGGAATGGTCAAAGATAGAGAAAAAAAAACAGCTCTTGCAAACCGACTTTCAAAACTGTACCCTATGGAAGGAGAATTAGCATCACAGTTGGAGTCTGTACCGGTGGTAGACGCATCTGTAATGCGTTTAGCTCGACATGTGACGCTGCCTCTGGAGGACTCAGTATCATTTCGTGACACTATGGATAGAAAACTGGATCTAGACTTAAGGAAAGCATACACTAGCACAGGTGGAGCATGTAAACCCGCCATTGCATTAACGTCTTTAGGAAAGGCTTTAAGAGTTTGGACGGATAATCTTGAGAGGGCAATCCAGGCTGGTGAGGATATACAAGTTTTATGTGCGGTGTTGGAGGAATTTCGTCTAGCATCCGATTTTATAGGCGAGGCGGCGTTCAATGTCATCAGATGTGCCACCAGAGGTATGTTGTATACAGTGCCGGCGAAACGAACTATGTGGTTAAAAATGTGGTCGGCGGATTCGGGTTCGAAATCAGCGTGGTGTAAAATTCCGTTCGACGGCAGAAATTTGGAAACAAGATGGATGCCGCAATAACGAGAGTCACGGGAGGTAAGTCGGGATTGCTCCCCCAAGATAGACGTCCAGAAAGAAGACAAACTAACGAAAATAGATCTTTTCAAACGAGACAGACTAAAGATTTCAGAAGTTCCAGAGGTACTCAAAATTTTCGTCGAAAATGGCAGGGAACACAATCATCACTTGCAAAATATAACAAGCAAAGATCCACTGCTAACCCACAACCCTTAAAATCTTTCTGAGATACGGCCCGCCCACTTGAAGATAGTTGGGGGTCACCTTCGAAATTATGTTCAAGTTTGGGCAGATTCGGTCCAGGACTCATGGGTATTAAGGACCCTAAACATAGGACATTCTTGGGAGTTCAAGGAACACCCTCCAGAAAATTACTTTACAGCAACAAAGCTTCCTTCAACAACAGAAAAACTACAGATTTTACATCAGTACATAGAGGGGCTTATTCAAAAACGAGCAATTGTGGAGGTCCCGGAATCAGAGAGATTCACAGATTTTTACTCACCTCTTTTTTTGTGACAAAAAGATCGGGAGAGTTGCGTCCCGTCCTAGACTTAAGACTGTTGAATGTTCAAATCCATCAAGACAGATTCAAAATGGAGTCATTACAAACAATTATTTCATCAGTGCAGATTCGAGATTGGCTGATATCAGTCAATTTGGAGGACGCATATCTCCACATACCTATTCAAGACGACTTCCAAAGGTATCTGAGATTCGCGATACAGGACACCCACTTTGTTCCGAGTATTGCCTTTCGGTATATGCACAGCGCCGAGGACGTTCACAAAGGTCCTAGTAGTGATCATAGCTCTTCTAAGCCAACAGAAACTGAGAATACATCATTATCTTGACGACCTTCTGCTGATAGCATCCACAAAAAGCGAATTATTGGAACACAAGGAAATTCTCCTGGAGACATTGACCAGATTTGGGTGGTTAGTAAACCAAAAGAAAAGCCACCTAGAGCCCACACAGATGCTTATTTATCTAGGCGCTCAGATCAATACAATGGAAAACACAATAAGCCTTCCCACAGAAAAGATAGAAGTCATAAATCAGAGAGTGAAAGATGTGTTGAAACAGAGATTGCCTGCCAGACACTGTTTGAAAATATTGGGAACATTGACAGCAACGATCCCAATGGTGAGATGGGCAAGGTGGAATATAAGAATATTTCAAAAGAACTTCCTAGAACAATGGAACGGGGAACACATGAACCAGCCTATCCAGTTGTTACTGGTAATGAAAACGGAACTCAGATGGTGGCTAGATCTCAACAACCTACAGAATTGCCACAAGCCTCAGTTGGACACCTCAATATACATCACAACGGATGCGAGTATGTGGGGCTGGGGAGCACATACAGACAGCAAGCTAATTCAAGATGTCTGGAGGACACCGACAAAGGGAGTGCCAGCGAATATTTTAGAGATCAGGGCAGCATACAATGCACTGTTGCACTTCCAGCAGGACATAGCAGGAAAGTCAATAGTACTGAGGATGGACAATGTTACGCCAGTGGACTATGAACAACCAAGGGGGAAGACGCAGCAAATCACTTCTGAGGGAAATTGCACCAATAATGGATCTAGCACAACAGAACTTAGCATCATTGCAAGCGATACATATCCCAGGGCTACAGAATGGTCTAGCAGACACTCTCAGCCGCAGATGGATAAACAACAACGAGTGGGAATTGAAACAGGAGATCTTCGACAGCATCTGCCACAGGTGGGGTCAACCTCAGGTGGATCTTATGGCATCCCCGAGCAACTCGAAGTGTTCTCAATTCCTATCGAGATACAAATTCCCCCAAGCACAAGCCTGGGATGCTTTAACAGCACCATGGGATTACAAACTTGTATATGCGTTCCCTCCAGTGCCTTTGATCTACCGTCTCTTAAGGAGAATCAAGAGAGAGTGTCACAGTGATCGCCATCCTCCCCTATTGGCCAAGGAGGCCATGGTTTCCAATGCTGAGGGATCTGGCATTGGAAGAACCATGGAAGTTACCATGTCCTCGAGACCTTTTGAGTCAGGGGAAGATACTGCACCCAGACCCCAACATATTAGCTTTAATGGCATGGAAACTGAGAGGGAATAGTTAACAACGCTAGGCTGTACAGAGGCAGTAACAACCACACTTTTAAAGTCGAGAACATTCTCTACCAATAGAACTTATCACAGGACATGGGAAAAATATACAGTTTATGAGTAACAAAAATAAAGATTACAAGTTTCCCGCGATACCCGACATACTTGAATTCCTACAAAGGGGCGTGGAAATGGGTTTAGGAGTACGTACCATTAAGGGACAAATATCAGCTATATCAGCTCTAATCGACCAGAGATTAGCATCACATACACTAATAACTCAATTTACGACTGCAGTAAACAAAATTAAACCTCCCAATCGCAACAAAACACCAAGCTACAAAACACCAAGTGAAAGAACTAATAAAATATCGTTCCTTGAAAGGTTTGACACCCCAACACCTTCAGAAGAGCCTCAATCTAGGTGGAGTGACAGATCACAACTTAGGCCTTGAATCCATGGTCCTTAAATATAACCACGATGTCTCAGCCGCTTTTGACGGCATAGCTCCCTTAAAGATTAAACGTTCCACACCATTACATCACGCTCGCTGGTTTGACAACTCTATAAAGGAACTAAAGAAACAGGGACGCAGACTGGAACGAAGGTGGCACAAACATCAGTCTCCTGAGAACAAACTTTCCCTAATTGCTCACCTGAAAAAATATCAAACGATGATTAACAAAAAGAAGTCCTTATTCCTGTCTCACGAAATTGCAAATGCAGCCAACAGACCTGCCCAACTCTTCCGCACGGTTGACAGTCTCTGCAATCCATCTTGCAGGAAATCCAGCATCAGACCTTCACAGGAACTGTGCGAGAAATTTGCCCACTTCTTCTCAGACAAAGTCTCCTCCATACGATCTGCCATTCAATTCACAGCCCCAGAAACCCATGCAGAGCCATATAACAGGTGCAAAAATAGCCTACCACCATGGTCTGATTTTAAGGTAATCACTGAAAAAGACATTTTGGATAACCTCTCAAACCTTCGCCAGACTACCTGCGATCTGGACCCTGGCCCCACTAAGTTCATGTTGAAATGCCCTGAGCTATTTACACCGGCATTCCACAAAATAGTCAACGGCTCCTTACAAGAAGGGTGGTTTCCCTCTACTCTGAAAGAAGCAATCGCCAGGCCTCTACTCAAGAAACCATCCTTAGACCCAGATGCTCTAAACAGCTACAGACCTGTCTCAAACCTCCCCTTTCTGGGAAAAGTTATTGAAAAGGCTGTCTACCTCCAACTTGAAGCCAGGCTCTCCAGAAACAACATCCTTGACCCTCTTCAATCTGGCTTCAGGAAATATCACAGCTGTGAAACAGCCCTCACCCAGATTTGCAATGATCTGCTCATTGCAAGAGACAAGGGTCAATGTTCCATCCTGATTTTGCTCGACCTCTCAGCAGCTTTTGACACAGTCGATCATGAAATCTTGCTCAACAGGCTACAAGAGTACTGTGGCATAGATGGCATTGTTCTCCGGTGGTTCAACTCCTTCCTGGCTGGCAGAACACAAAGGGTAGCCTTAGGGCCCTTACTCTCCAACCCTGTACCACTAAAATACGGTGTACCTCAGGGCGCAATATTATCCCCTTTACTGTTCACCATATACATGCTGCCACTTGGAGAAATCATACAAAAACATGGCCTGACATATCATTGCTATGCTGATGACACCCAGCTATATTTGTCATTCAAACCTGACGTCACAGACCCTACTCCACAAATAAACGCATGCTTAGCTGAGCTTCAGGAGTGGATGAATAATAATTGGCTAAAAAAACTTAATGCTGACAAAACTGAGGTTCTTGTTATCGAGGGCCAGGGCTCAACAGCAAAGCAGCCCAAGTCTCAACCAATACTGCTAAGGATAGGGAGCTCAGACCTGAACAACTCAGACTGTGTGCGCAGCCTGGGAGTACTGATTGATGGGAAATTAAGCTTCAGGAATCAAATCTCAGCTGTTGTGAAACATTCCTTCTTTCACCTAAGGAATATTGCAAGGATTAAACACCGAATTCCTTCAGAGGATCTTCCAACCCTAGTTCATGCCTTCGTCACATCAAGGTTAGACTACTGCAACGTCCTCTATACAGGCCTGCATAAGTAAGACTTACGCCGCCTGCAATTAGTACAGAATGCCGCCGCAAGGCTGTTAACGAGCCAACCCCGCCATTGCCACATAACACCAACCCTGAGCTCACTCCACTGGCTACCGATAAAATGGAGAATTCTGTTTAAGATTGGCTTACGGACATTCAAATCCTTGCACAATCAGGGCCCTGGATACCTGAAGGACTTGTTGCAACTACATCACCCCCCCCACAATCTTAGATCAAAAGGACGTAACACCTTGGTCACCCCCAGAGTCCACCTCAAAACATTTGGAGACAGAGCCTTTTGTCATGCTGCCCCTACACTTTGGAACTCCCTGCCACACCCAATCAGGACAGCTCCATCCCTGGAAGCATTTAAGTCTAAACTGAAAACCTACCTCTTCAGTCTGGCATTCATGAACATCTGACTAGCTCCTCTGTAACACAACCCAGCCTGCAACCCTGTATTAATCTGAGACACAGCTATGCGCTTTGAGTCCTATGGGAGAAAAGCGCTTTACAAATGTTATTGTAACTTGTATCCGCAATGGGATTTGCCAATAGTGCTGGAGGGGTTGTCAAAACCACCCTTTGAACCGCTGGAAAGCTGTACTTTGTCTAATTTAACGAAACAAAACGTTTTTCTGATTGCAATAGCCTTGGCGAGGCGTGTATCGGCGATACAGGCGATAGCCTGTTTGCCCCCTTACTTGCAATTTTTTCCTGACAGGGTTACATTAAAAACCTGACCAAAAGTTTATGCCCAAGGTGGCAACACCTTTCCATCTGGCGCAAGAATGAAATCTACCAACCTTTATTGATCCTCAATCCCACACGCCTTCAGCATAGAATATTCCTCAAATTCTGGGAAAATACATTGAAGAAACAAAATTAATTCATACCACGGAGAGACTTTATTATTCCCACAGGGTATCGTAGAGGCCAAGGAGCTACCACAAGAGCGATAGCAAGCTGGCTGATTAAGGCAATTAGAATGGCTTACAATAATATGAATGCTGCTCCTCCAGCACAAATCACAGCCCACTCGACAAGATGAATTTCAACATCGTGGGCAGCTCATGCAGGAGTTTCGGCAGACACCATATGTCGTGCCACAAATTGGTCATCTACCAATACGTTTGTGACTCATTATCGAGTGGATCCAGGAGCCTCATCCACAGTGGAATTTGGCAGATAGATCCTCTCCTCTGCAATTCTTACAAATAAAACCTGACGATTATCATTTATGTTTATTAAACTATGATATATATAAATGTGTATAAATACATATGTATGTGTAGTATACTTTTGTCGAATTAAAGACAAATATCATTTCAGCAGTATATGGTTAGTCCCACCCATTATTTTAGGTATAGTCAAATCCCACAGTATGCTGACATGGATTTGATAGGAAAACGGAAAATTGTATACTTACCTAACGGTAAATTTTCCTTTCCTGTCAAATGCCATGTCAGCATACGGGGCACGCACCCGTAGCTCAGTCTATTTATAGGACATAGTAACAAAAGCAGGGAACTATGGCTGAGATACAAGATTTATAGCTACTAGTCCTGATTGGTGAAGGGGCGGGGTTAACCCACAGTATGCTGACATGGCATTTGACAGGAAAGGAAAATTACCGTTAGGTAAGTATACAATTTTCAGTTTTTCTGGTGCAATATAGCTAAAAAAGTCATTCAGTTGATCAATCGGTGGTGCGGATGAATAGTGTAAGGCGGGCTTTAGAGCTCATTTACACCAGGTAGATTATGAGGGTGTTTTAAGCACGCATGGCAACCTCTGGTGCGGTTATCAAGCTCTATCCATTCATTGAACTGAAATGGACAGTGTATTATACAAGAAACAGAAAAAAATAAATAAATAAATAAATAAATAAATAAATGAGCATGCAGCTGTGGTGCTATCAGATATTTCTCTCTATGCAATGTTTGATGATCCTGTGTATAGGATATTATGGGCATGCTGTTACGACACTGCACCACTCAGTGTGAACAAGCCCTTTTCTT
This sequence comes from Hyperolius riggenbachi, assembly GCF_040937935.1. NCBI lineage: Eukaryota > Metazoa > Chordata > Amphibia > Anura > Hyperoliidae > Hyperolius > Hyperolius riggenbachi. Next base: position 251,527,998 of record NC_090650.1, read on the forward strand.
TAAGGGTCTTTTCACCCTTGGTGTAATTGGCGCGTGGCAGAACAGCCTAGCACAGCGCATTGCAACATTTCCATCATTTAGTTCCCTGTGGTAGATTGTGCCGACAGGGTAATCTGCATGACCCCGCCTCCGCTCAGTCACATTCTACCTGCAGGACAGGAAGTACATCACATCAATGTCCCCGATCTGCGCGTGCGCACAGCTGCCATCTTTAAAGATTGTTTGCCGTGCTTTGCTTCCAATGGAGCTGTGCACCATTTGGTACCATGCGCACAACTCTGCTTGGTACCGCTCTCCTGCTTCTGCGTTAGCTGGGTCATTTCTATCATATTATGTCGCACCGCAGATACTATGGCCTGTCTCAGACAGTAATAGCCAGTGCAATGAACTGCAGTGGGGGAAAGTATCATGGCACGACACAACATGGTAAGTATGAAAAAGGGTCCTAAAGACATTGATGAATACTGGTTTAAATCACAATAGTATAGCTTACAGTACTAAATATGCAATTAGTCAATTTCTAGAAGTTAAGGCTTCTTGCACACAGGGACGTTACAGGCGCATGTTAGTGCAGCGGCAGCCTGTAACGCTCCCCCAACGCACAGCAATGTAACACAAGTGGGCTGTCACACTGCCCATGTTGCGTTACATTGTAACGCAGCAAAGTGCTGCATGCTGTGCGTTCTACTCGGCTAAGCCGCGTTAGACTGTTTGCACATGCTCAGTCATGTTGGGGAGGAGGGGAGAGCGGCCGGGCACATGGCTAATTAATATTCACTGCACTCAGTGACGTGCAGTGTTTACTTCCTGGAGCGGCCGCCCTGTGCGGCGATTGGCCGGGCGGGACCACGTGATGCCGCATGCATCCAAGAGTACGCATCACGGCCGCCAGAGTGAGCTGCACAACGCGGCTCACTCCGACGTCCACACCAGAGAGCACCAGGCGTTACGTTAGGGGCATGTTATGTGCCCTATAACGTCCCCTAAACGCAACGTCCTGGTGTGCAACTAGTCTAAAAGAACAACTTAATTGACAACCAGGTTTAGGGTACACTGCAGCAAGATAAAGTAAATACAAATGAAGGTGGTAGGCTAAACTACCTGTAAAGAGATGTGGAAATTTAATTGGTAAAATCACAGCTTCCTTAAGTGCTTCCTTGGCACCTTCCAGCCCAGCAACATCACTCCACTTCACGTTTGGTTTTTCCATGACAATAGCTCCTGCATATTAACAAGAAGGGTAACAAATTACTTGTCTTGCAACATAAAAGGCAGATTATCAACTCAACTGATTTAAAAGAAGGAATCTTTTAATGCAACTAATCGCTTGCAAATACTTATAACTGGTAAAAAATAGCAGTTAGGTGTCTTAAAAAAAAAATCTGATCAACTCCTGAAATATTGGCAATACGGTGAGAGCAGTGTGGTTACTGTATTTTTCAGACTGTAAAACACACTTTTTTCAGTGCATCTTATAGTGAAAATGTGCAGCCACAAGCCGTATCCAGCGGCTACAAACAGAGGATTCTGCCACTCACTTGCACTGTCAGGTCACGCATGATGTCCGCAGCTAGAGGGCACCAGTGAACCAGGAATGATGGAGATTATGGAGGATGAGCATGTGGCGTGGCAGAATCTTCTGTTTACAACGGCAGGAGATGTACACCTAAGTGTGTATTATGATCAAGAGCAGGAATGAGCAGAGACTACGCCAGTGCGAATTTACGCAACGTAGTTCGCATCTACGCATCGTAGTTCGTAGGCGAAGTCTCAAAACTACGCTTACGATTTTACGCGTAGCGAAGTACCGTTACGCGTAGTTTACGCCCTACGCGTAGTTCTCATGTGTATTGCGAAGTAAACTACGAATGCGTTATTCGCATCTATTTTTCCGCGTACGATTGTGTGCATACAAAATTACGCATTGGAAAGGGGAATGTACGCATAGAAGAGTTACTAGTACAAGCATTTGCTGAGGAATCCATGCGTACATTGTTATGCATAATGGCATAAGCGTCCGCATGTACTACGCTATGCACTACGCGTAATTGCGTATTTTAACGCGGTCTACGAAATGCATACGAAGCAAATGTTTGATTTTGAAGCCAAAGGTTGGCGAAGCGTAATTGCATGAAACTACGCGTAGTTCCAGCGTAGCGAAGTTGGCTGACAACGACAATCTCTGATCAAGAGCATCTTATGGTTTAAACATTAAGGAAATTTTAGTTGCCGAGTTAAAATGGAGTCGTATAGTCTACCAGTGTTAATGTGGCTGGAGCAGAGATGGTATAATAATAAAGGAATTCAACTGAGAAGTTGGAGGAGCACTCTTCCATAGGTAGGAACTGCCGTGTGCCCAAGCCTCAGATCGCCATAGTCTATATATTTTTGACAATGCTGTCATTTTAAATGGCAATTTAATAAAGAGCTGATCTTTTTACTTTTATACTTGTGTGGTGCCAGCCTTTTTGCAACTAATAAAAAAAAAAAAATAATAAAAAAAAAAAAAATAATAAAAAGGTACAGTTGATCAAGCTTCTCCACTTCCCCTGCGCATGGGAACAATATAAGTGTTCTGCCCAAGGAAGCATGACTGCGCACCTCTTGTTCCTCAGAGGGAAAGAATGTAGTTAATTTGCCCAGGTACTGTGTGTTGGTAGCTTAAAAATGCATTAATAGGCATTCATAAATATGAAATTTATGAAATTATCAAAATGATGAGTGAGGCCTTGTTTCATTTAGCTTTTATTTCCTTCCATTCTTCTTAGAAATAGAGTATCACATTAAAGTGCCTGCGTAATGAGCAACTTTTTAAAAATTTCCCCTGTACTGTACTTACAGCCAGTGCTCTCATTTGTCTTGTATTCTATAGTGTCAAGCTCTGTGCAAAGCATACCATAAGCATAGCAACCAAAGCTTGACTTGGATGTAAATGCTGCCTCCATCCCTCCCCCCCCCCCCCCAAAAAAAAAAAAACTGATGTCGCTACCTGCCCATCTTCCCCTCAATGCAAATGGACAGGCTGGCTTGGGGAAGGTGTGGAGGAAGTGACCTAAAATAAACTAAGCATTAAAAAGGAATCCTTCACTCCCAAATAAGTGTTAGGTCTCAGGCACACTAGCTGTTCATATATTAGTTATGAAAGGTGAGATGCATATCAAACACCTGAGGGTGGTAATAGCAAGATTCCCCTGCTTTCTATTGTAATATTTCATGTTCTTGATTTATTAGGTTGGCACTTTATAAATACAATAAAGAAAAAAAATCTTTAGCACTAAGTTCAATACTACACGCTCCCTATAATACAAGAACGAAGCTGGCTACCTTGAAGCTGGCTCTGCATCTTCTTTTTTTCTGGGTCCTCAGAATCCCCTTCATCACTCTCATTCCTAAAGTAAACACAAAACAAACAACTTATTTTTAAGCATAATAGAATGAGACCCCTGGCCATCTTACAGAAGCTAAAAAAAGACCTTGAAATAGAGCAGGTACAGTAGACTAAGATCAAATGACTAGAGACATCCGTAGCTTTTAACAATTATATTACAATTTAGCTATTATTTCAAAATGCAAAGCACACCATATATTGCTGCAAAGAAACAGATATAAATGGATGTGTCTGTAATATGAGTTGTTGCCCAACTTGAAGAGCACAATCCTCTCCAGTTTGGTACTTACCTGGAAATCCTCTCTATGTCCCAAAAAGAAGTACACTTAGATAGGCTCTGCCCAACTACCACCAAGTATCTACCATGGTAGTGCCATGATGGTGCCTATCACCAAGAAAGAACACACTCACAAAGCAATAAAAATACTGAGCTTGCCAAACCTTGGTAGTGGGATTATCAAGAAGATACCACTGGACAAACAATAACTACTATCATATATAATGGATGGTAGAGTATATCTGTGCTGTGCTCAATAACAGCATGAGCTTCCATCAAACATCTCTAAATAGTACAGTTTAATCAAGGTAGTTGGTGAACCTCATCCAATTGCATTGTAAATTAGGTCTATACTATGGTTCGCAAAAGTATTCAGCCCTCTTGAAGTTTTCCACATTTTGTCATATTACTGCCACAAACATGAATCAATTTTATTGAAATTCCACGTGAAAGACCAATACAAAGTGGTGTACACGTGAGACGTGGAACGAAAAATCATACATGATTCCAAACATTTTTTACAAATAACTGCAAAGTTGGGTGTACGTAATTATTCAGCCCCCTTTGGTCTGAGTCCAGTCAGTTGCCCATAGACATTGCCCGATGAGTGCTAATGACTAAATAGAGTGCACCTGTGTGTAATCTAATGTCAGTACAAATACAGCTGCTCTGTGACGGCCTCAGACTTTGTCTAACAGAATATTGGGAGCAACAACACCATAAAGTCCAAAGAAAACACCAGACAGGTCAGGGATAAAGTTATTGAGAAATTTAAAGCAGGCTTAGGCTACAGAAAGATTTCCAAAGCCTTGAACATCCCACGGAGCACTGTTGAAGCGAGGGGGGGGGGGGGGCAGCAAACATGTGGAAGAAGGTGCTTTGGTCAGATGAGACTAAAATTGAACTTTTTGGCCAAAATGCAAAACGCTATGTGTGGCGGAAAACTAACACTGCAAATCACTCTGAACACACCATCCCCACTGTCAAATATGGTGGTGGCAGCATCATGCTCTGGGGGTGCTTCTCTTCTGCAGGTTCAGGGAAGCTGGTCAGAGTTGATGGGAAGATGGATGAAGCCAAATACAGGGAAAATCTTGGAAGAAAACCTCTTGGAGACTGCAAAAGACTTGAGACTGGGTCGGAGGTTCACCTTCCAGCAGGACAACGACCCTAAACATACAGCCAGGGCAACAATGGAATGGTTTAAAATAAAACATATCCATGTGTTAGAATGGCCCAGTCAAAGTCCAGATCTAAATCCAATTGAAAATCTGTGGCAAGATCTAAAAACTGCTGTTCACAAACGCTGTCCATCTAATCTGACTGAGCTGGAGCTGTTTTGCAAAGAAGAATGGGCAAGGATTTCAGTCTCTAGATGTGCAAAGCTGGTAGAGACATACCCTAAAAGACTGGCAGCTGTAATTGCAGCAAAAGGTGGTTCTACAAAGTAGAAATGTATATATTTTTCTGTGCCTAATCAGACCATATAGATTCCAACGTAATAAAATTATAAAAGGTTTTATTGTAAAAAGAGGAAACACCATTTGTTGATTTTTCAATTAACAAATCACAGTACACACGTCACACACTCCGTATCAAACATCCATACACCTGAATCTGACTGCCAATCTGCACAAAAGCCAGATCTACTGATAACCCCTTCAGCATCCTCAGCCGCCCGTATATGAGCAGACAGCAATATAGATCCGGCAAAGTGACGCTGCACTTACAGAAGTCCGTTTAGAAATGGCACTGCAGTGCTTATATTTGTAAAAGTTCCACAATTCATATAAAATATATTAAAATCAATTGATCTCTGTCCTTTTCTCTCCAAAAGAATTCATACCACCAATGACAATTAAATTGATTTCGCAGGTCTGCACTGGATGATTTGTTTGTGTCAGACTCCTGCAATGTCCTTATCTAGGTCACTCACGTATCTCCGTCCGGTGGTGTGGAGAGGAGGGAGTCCTTCAGATTGTTAGTGGGCTTTCAACAGACTTGCCGGTCCCAGCCGTGGACACTTCCCAAGTCTGGAGCCGCTCAAAGTCTTTGATCGTAACTCCGGCGTAACCGGAAATATCCTGGTGACGTCACGACTGTTAGACCAATCAGGGCTGACGCGTTTCGATAGGTCCGCCTATCTTCTTCAGGGCCTCTCCTGATTGGTTCTGGGACTCTCCTTTTTATCCTAAAGACTCCACCTCCTCCATAGGTCTGTATTGACGGATCGGGGTTATTGCCTTTGCGTTTAAAGGTGCACAGTTCTTGTTATATCCACTAGATGTCACAATCTATTCTCAGTTGAAGGCAAATAATTCCACATCACTATTTAACCCATTCGGGGCCAGGCTATTTAAAACATAAATCCACTGTGTTTCTTTTCTGGACATCTTTTTAATAAAATCTCTCCATTCTTTTTCCACTTGACAGATCGCATAAAATTTAAATGTTTTCAGATTTCCATTATGTTTTTCAGTAAAGTGTTTACTCAATGGGAACTTTATATTGCCCCCTTTGATGTTTTGTATATGTTCCCCAAATCTAGATAGCAACTTCCTCTTGGTTCTCCCTACGTACTGTTTTTGGCAGCCACATTCCACCACGTAGATCACTCCAGTGCTCATGCAGTTCAACTTTGCATTAATTTGATGTTCATTAGTTACATCTGATCTAAATTTCTGTATAGGGTCCATGTGCTTAGTGCAACTACATGGATTACAAAAACCACATCTCTTAAAGGAGCCATGTGTACTATCTTTTTTATTCATTGTTGGTATGGTTGGGGCAATGATGCTCTTAATATTAGCTGTCTTACTTAAGGCAAATTTAGGTTTTTCCGTTAAAATTCCACCCAGAGTTTTATCTTGTCGCAAGATATGCCAATACCTTGCGACAATCTGCTTCAATTTATTAGATTGCTGAGTATATTGTAGCTTAATACTCGGGGGGGTATTTTTGAGACCAAGAGATCTTCCCTTTTATATCCCCTCACCTCTTCCTCCACTTTTTCCAATGTGGATTCCTCATATTTCCTCTCTAGGAATCTGTTCCGGTGAGTGACCGCCTGTGAGTTATAATCCTCTACATTTGAGCAATTACATAAAACTATTAGTGTCCACCTTTTTAAAGAAGGTTTTTGTCTTAAATATTCTCTCTCTCTCTCTCTCTCTCTCTCTATATATATATATTTTTAAATCTAAAAAATTCACTTCCCTACTACTGTACTCACTAGTAAGTGTCAAGTTGTATTCATTCACATTGAGCCATTCAAGTAATACTTTTAATTTATCCTCAGCCCCCCCCCCCCCCTTTCCATATGAAGATGGCATCGTCTATATACCTTTTCCATATTACGAGGTCCGCACCCGGGCCCCCCAAAATAATTTTCCCCCAAAACGCCATAAACAAATTAGCGAACCCGGGTGCGAACCTCGTCCCCATCGCTGTACCAACCCGTTGTAGGTAGTGTTGCCCATCATAGAAAAAATAGGTGTGAGTTAATATAAAATAAATGGCCCTCTCTAAAAACCTGACCTGATCTATGGGAATTTCTGTTAACGTTTCTAAAAAGAACCTGACTGCCTCCAAGCCCCTCCTGTGGTCAATAATTGTGTAAAGGGAGCTAACATCTGCTACACAAATTATATAACCTTCTTTCCATTGAATTCCTTCTAATATTCGTATAATATGACCCGTGACTTTAATATATGATTTGGTACAGACTACTGCTTTTTGTAGATATCTGTCTATATATTCCGACAGATTGGGCGTGAGGGACCCAATCCCAGAAATGATAGGTCTTCCAGGTGGGTCCCTCAAGTTTTTATGTATTTTGGGTAGATGGTAATAGACAGGTTTCCGTGGGTGGGCTTAGAGAACATAGTCAGACTCCCTTTCATTAAGGATGCCTTGATCTTTCCCTTCTTTTACCAGGGCTTTTAAATCCTTTTCGAATTCTCTACAGGGATCTTTTTAACTTCATGTATGTCTCATCATCGTTCAACTGTCTTAATGCTTCTCTGTTGTAATCTTCCAGATCTTGGACAACAACCCCCCCTCACTTATCTGCTGGTCTAACAATGATCATGGGGTCTTCTCTCAATTTCTTCATAGCCCCTCTCTCTTTTACTGTGAGATTAGGGCTTTTATTTTATTTTCTTTGATTTTCCTAGAATCCCCCATGACCATTGTCTCAAAAGTTGTCATTGAATCGCTCATTTCATTAGTTGGATTAAATTTCGAGCGATTCTTTAGATCAGTGTGTGTGAAGACCTCCCGCTTAGGGATTTCTGTCGGCGTTTTTTTTCATAAAGTACTTTTTGAGGCACAGTTGTCTCATATTTTTTGATTCCTATGAACGTATCAAATTTATTTACTGCTGTAGTTGGGGCAAATTTTAACCCCTTATTCAATAGTGATACCTCTGCCTTATCTAACTCCTTATTACTTACCGTATATACTCGCAAGCAAGCCGAATTTTTGACCCCCCAAAAGTGGGCCAAAAGTTGGGGGGTCAGCTTGCTTGCGAGTCACGTTGGTCGGTGGTCGTAGTGCCCCCCCCGCCGCCGCTATTAGATTACCCTGCGGCTGCCAATAGTCCCCTCTCCGTCTCCCGGGCATGTAAATAGATCACAGCAGCTCGCTCCACGGCGGCTGCTGTGTGATGACAGGATTGGAAGCTGTAGGCAGAGCGGTTTCCATAGTAACAGCGATACACATCGCCGTTACAGGAAGCCGCTCTCCCTACAGCTTCCTGTCATCACACAGCAGCCGCCGTGGAGCGAGCTGCTGTGATCTATTTACATGCCCGGGAGACGGAGAGGGGACTATTGGAAGCCGGCAGCCGCAGGGTAAGCTAATAGCAGCGGCGGCCACGGGGGGGGGGGGGGGGGTTGCTTGAGGCGGGGGGCACTATACTAGCTATACTGGGGCACTATACTAGCTATACTGGGGTAACTATACTAGCTATACTGGGCCACTATACTAGCTATACTGGGCCACTATACTAGCTATACTGGGCCACTATACTAGCTATACTGGGCCACTATACTAGCTATACTGGGCCACTATACTAGCTATACTGGGGCACTATACTAGCTATACTGGGGCACTATACTAGCTATACTGGGGCACTATACTAGCTATACTGGGGCACTATACTAGGGCACTATACTAGCTATACTGGGGCACTATACTAGCTATACTGGGGCACTATACTAGCTATACTGGGGCACTATACTAGCTATACTGGGCACTACCTACCCATACTGGGCACTATACTAACTATACTGGGACACACTGGGGGGGGGGGGGGAATAACACTGCCAGCATTTCCTACCCCCGGCTTATATGAGGGTCAATCATTTTTTCCTGATTTTTCAGGAAAGAAAGCTGGGGGGGGGGGGCTTATATGCGGGTCGGCTTGCTTGCGAGTATATACGGGTAAATTAAAAATCCCCTCTCTACATTATTTTGGACCTATGGGTTCTACTTCTATAAATTTTTCTTTTTTGGTGTTGCCCCTCCCCCTATATCTCCTTTTATTTTCCTTCCTTTGGCTAAAAAATGATTGGTAATCTTGTTGTCTTGATATGATCTTAATTTCATTTTTTCCTTGCTCTTCCAACCTATTTTCTTTTTGTTGAAATTCTGATACTGTTCTGTAATCTGTGAACCTCAAAGGACATTTTAATGTTCTTGGGCTTTTATTTTCATTCAAACTTTTATTCATATTGCCAGGGAATTCTTCTGAGCTTTCCATTAAAGGGGAATAACTATTCCTAGTTGGTATTGGTATTACAACTTCTGCCTCTATCGGTATATTTTTATTTATAACTACTTCTCCATGTATTGTGGGGACAATGGTTTCTATATAATTTTTTTCCTCATTTTCGCTTACTTTGTCCATAATTTCTACCTCGCCAGTAGTTGTGATCTTTCCCTCATTATCACTTGATTTATCTATACTCACTGTATCTACTGTCTCATTATTGAGCTTTAGACCTATTTTTTCTGGTATTGTTTCTATAATTGTTTCTATAATTGAGTCCCCATATGCCACAGCCGAATTCTTTTGGACTGCGCCAATGGAGTTCATTTGTCTCTCTGTGCCTTTAACGTAACCATTCCCAACCGTGGGGTTTGTATTTTGATTTTGAATTGGTATGCTACTGGGACTGCTATTATTTGGTGGTTCTATGGATATGCTTTTTTCTTGAACTAAATCAATACTATCAAGTATCTCTAATTGAACTGTTACATTCTTATTATTTTCACTCTAATTGTTTTCCACATTAATATTCCCAAAGGCTTTGAGATCTTCACACTCAACGGAATCTCGTATTAATTTTTTCATTTTCCTCTGCAGGATGTCTTCTTCCATCTTAATTAATCTGCCTTGTATATTCCATTCTAATTTTTTTAAAAATTCTGTCTCTGAGTGTGGTTCTAATTTATTGTACAAGTTCCTAACCTCCTCACTATTCTGTATAATTTGCATTTTTCTAACTTCTGCTACAAACTCCCATCACCTGTATGGAGAAACATCTAAACATTCTATCCCAATCTGCTTGCACTTCCTCAGAGTGCAAATCCTAGGCCAATATGTTTTTTATACTTATAAACAGCAGGGAAAGTGCCCCCCAGGTTTAGATCTTTCCAGGGCAAATACCTCCCATAGGTTTTTTGTTTCTTGTGTGAGCAGCTTCTCCAATTTTCTGCTATTATTTTTAATGAATTCATCTTCTTGAAAGTCTGATTTGGGACTTTCATTATTATGGAAGATCGTTCTTATTCTATCTAGACGATCTTCTCTATAAGTCCATAAATCTGTACTGTATTCAAATAGAGTAGCGTTTTCCATTTTAATCTGGTTCTAGAAAAGCTGCTCACAACTGAGCAAGTAGAATTAACAAAGAAACAGGGTTTACAGTTGTTGCGCTTTTCTTCAATTGAGAGTTGGCTGCAAGAAACAAAAGTTGTGGGTTTGCTCCACCCCCACCGATAACTGACCAATTAGAAATGTATATATTTTTCTGCGCCTAATCAGACCATATAGATTCCAACGTAATAACCCCGATCCGTCAATACAGACCTATGGAGGAGGTGGAGTCTTTAGGAGAAAAAGGAGAGTCCCAGAACCAATCAGGAGAGGCCCTGAAGAAGATAGGCGGACCTATCGAAACGCGCCGGCCCTGATTGGTCTAACAGTGTGGTGACGTCACACCGGAGATTTCCGGTTACGCCGGAGTTACGATCAAAGACTTTGAACGGCTCCAGACTTGGGAAGTGTCCACGGCCGGGACCGGCAAGTCTGTTGAAAGCCCACTAACAATCTGAAGGACTCCATCCTCTCCACACCACCGGACGGAGATACGTGAGTGACCTAGATAAGGACATTGCAGGAGTCTGACACAAACAAATCATCTAGTGCAGACCTGCGAAATCAATTTAATTGTCATTGATGGTATGAGTTCTTTTGGAGAGAAAAAGGACAGAGATCAATTGCTTTTAATATATTTTATATGAATTGTGGAACTTTTACAAATATAAGCACTGCAGTGCCATTTCTAAACGGACTTCCGTAAGTGCAGCGTCACTTTGCCGGATCTATATTGCTGTCTGCTGATATACGGGCGGCTGAGGATGCTGAAGGGGTTATCAGTAGAGCTGGCTTTTGTGCAGATTGGCAGTCAGATTCAGGTGTATGGATGTTTGATACGGAGTGTGTGAAGTGTGTACTGTGATTTGTTAATTGAAAAATCAACAAATGGTGTTTCCTCTTTTTACAAAAAAACCCTTTTATAATTTTATTACGTTGGAATCTATATCTTCTGATTAGGCGCAGAAAAATATATACATTTCTAATTGGTCAGTTATCGGTGGGGGTGGAGCAAACCCACAACTTTTCTTGCAGCCAACTCTCAATTGAAGAAAAGCGCAACAACTGTAAACACTGGTTCTACAAAGTATTGACTCAGGAGGCTGAATAATTACGCACACCCCACTTTGCAGTTTTGTAAAAAAAATGTTTGGAATCCTGTAGGATTTTCGTTCCACTTCTCACATGTACACCACTTTGTATTGGTCTTTCACATGGAATTCCAATAAAATTGATTCATGTTTGTGGCAGTAATATGACAAAATGTGGAAAACTTCAAGGGGGCCAAATGCTTTTACAAACCACTGTAAGAGCAGAGTTCCCCAACCTTATCCTCAAGGCCCACCAACAGTGCATGTTTTGCAGAAAAACCACAAACATGCAAAGGTGAGGGAATTAGTGTCTCAGCAGAGCTGATAAACTACCTCTGTGGTTTCCCGCAAAACATGCACTGTTGGTGGGCCTTGAGGAGAGGGTTAGGGAACCCTGTATAGGAGGATCTACCATTTCACCCTACAACATCTTACTGCCTTGTGTTTCCAGGGGAACAAGGGCAGCTGCCTTATGAAATGTCTGCTCTTACCACAGATCAAGGTTCAATGAAAACCTTCAAAAAGACCTGGGGAGGGGGGGGGGGGGGGGGGACACACTTTCAAAACGAATGTAAGCTATGCACTTTGTTTTGAAAAAAATGAAAGCCATCCTGGACGACTCTCTCCCACAACTTAAAAAAAAAAAAATTCTGGAAAACCGAGGTATAGGACTAACATGATTAGATTTAGGGAGGTTAGCGTTTCGGCGAACGACACTCCTCCTTTCATCCCTTTCAATTTCGTCTGTCCTTTCTCCCTCTTCTTACTTCTCCCTCTTTCCTCTGGATGGTTCTGCCCCATCCACTTTCTAATTTCTGTAGCCTCTCAGCTACAGGGCCAACAGAGATCAAGGATACTTCCCCCCTCATATTTTTCCTTCAGCTTTATAATGATTAGGCCTTATATTTAGAAATAAGGTACTAACCGTCAAGAGCAATTGAGCCACCGAATCTGCGGTGGCCCTTGTAATAATTTTATACACTAGCTAATTGTTGACTTAATGTGGTGTCGGTATATGATGCCTTGTGCTGCCGGCACCTACTTCTATACAATGTGGAAACTCCCTCTGCTTTTGCAGACCTTGCTGTACCTTATGCATTGTACGTGTTATGGTTTTGTTACAATATGTTTCTTTGGAAATGCATTTCTCCTATTTTTTAAACAATAAAAATGTTTGTGACAAAAAGACCTGTCCAGAGCGCAAGCTAATCTAATTTTTTAACACTGTAAAAGGTTCTATTGAAAAAAAAAAAACAAAAAAAAAACAATTAGGACATTTCACTTCTCAGTCTTAAAGTGTAACTGTTCGGGCATAAAATCGAAAATCAATTCTTTATTTTTATCTGGTAAACAAGTAATAAGGATGCTAGCCAGGCAATCCAAAAGTTAAAAACCACTATGGTAATTATTTTCTTGTTGATAAAAGATCATTCCCCAGTTTACCTGACTCATTTGGTACACACAAAATTTGGTAGGAAGTTGCAGGGCATGCTGGGTTGTCCTTTTTTTCTCCTCTACTTTACTTTACCCTTAGAGACTTAACTAACGCAGCCTGATTGGCTGAAGACTCTTTCCCTCCCGTTTTCCCCTCCCACACCTCTGTTCCTCTCAGAATGGCCAATATTTCTCATGCGGTGAGTGAGAGAATGCACTTTGTATAGTGGAGGGCAGGCAATGCATACACAATCAGGCAGAGGAGAGCAAGGGTGGAAATGACACCAGGATCGGCTTCAAAAATAGCCACAGTTAAAATGGGAAATGATAACAATGATTTTCTCTTTTTTTCCTGTAGTAAAATCAAAGTCAAAACGTGGACAGTGCAATACATATTATGTAAGTAGAGCAAGTATTCATATACTTACATTTTTTTCTGAGATAGTATGGCTGACAGCTCCTCTTTAAGATTATAGCATGAGGTAGGCTAAACAATATTTTATATATAGTTAAGGAGTAAGGAGGAAATGTTTGAGGAGAATCCTTAAGATAGTCTGAATGGCTGTTTGGAAGCAGAGGCATTCAAGTATGACCTGGTTTGCATGAAAATCTAAACAGAAGAAATTCTCATAGGGCCCAAGAACTGTGCCCAGAAGAAGCGCTGAATAAAACAGATGTCTATTTAAATAAGATTTTCTGTATGCCCATGACAATACTGAAATCTTATTTCTCTGTATCCAGTCAAAATCCCCTGAAAACGGATTTTGAATTCTGATCCAAACTGCAGAATGTTGATAGTGAAAGATGATTTTCTGTGGGCTCCAAAACACCCGAGCATGATCTCTGTTAGGAGGTGCCCTCCAACTTATATTTTAAGCATTTGTAGTAAAACGCACCTAAAATCATGGGAAATCATGATTTCCAACAGTCAAATGTATTGGTGCTGTTCACCAAGGCAGGAGAGGCTTTATTTCAAAAACAGTGAGAATGTATGGTCCTGGTGCTTTGGATTTCTGCTCTATGTCCCTAATGTATTTGGCTGAAGCAGACAGATAGTCAATTAGGCAGAGGAAGGCATGCTGCATTGTTTCCCCCCAATCACCCCCCAATTCCCTGCCCCACTCGTTCTCCTTAATTCTGGGCATACACGGGTCAATCCGGCTGCCGATTAGCCGCCGGATCGACCCCCGCCGCGGCCCCACTCGTATCGATCCACGCTTGTCCCAGCCGGCGCTCTTTATCAGCCGCTCGATTCCCCGATATTGTCTGCCGGCGGGGATCGAGCGGAGAAGCTATCTGGCAGGTCATCAGACCTGTCGGATATTATCAATCGAGCCATCAGGCTCGATTGATAAGGCTGCACAACTCCCGTGTATGCCCAGCATAAGAGGAGGTAATTGCAGCATGCCTGCCTCTTCCTGTCTGACATTTGACTTTAGCCAAATTGTTCAAGTTAAGATTACATGGGTCAGTGTAAGGGACAATGAGAGAAATGGACAAGGCACACAGCTACATGGATCCTGCATGAACATGCCTCTGAACTTATGTTAGGTAGCTTTGAGTCAGGTATCTTTTAAAGAATACCTGAGATGGGGCCACAGCAATAAAATATACATACCTGGGGGCTTTCTCCAGCCCTCTCCGACCTGATCGCTCCAACACCGTCCTCTTCTGACTGTCCGTTTGCCCCCAACTGGCCCCCCAAAAATTCTCCAGTCGGCGCCTGCGCAGTCCGGCCAGCACGCTCCCATCGGCAACAGTGTTCTGCACAGATGAAAAGCGCTCCCGGCATCATGAATGCGGCGGGATGCGCATGTGCAATTGGCCCAGAAGCGGAAGACTTTCTGGGGCCAATTGCGGGCGAATGGGCAGTCAGAAAAGGACCAGGAGGGAGCAATCAGGCTGGAGAAAGCCCCAAGAAATTAATATTTTATTGCTGTGGCCCCATCTCAGGGTTACTTTAAGCACAGTTATTTTATTGCTTTGTTCTGCTTCACTATAGATCAGAGGAACTCTCTGCAAAGACAATTGTGAAGCAATGATACACAGCTCATTTGGAATACCATCTAAGGAAACTACCAAAAGACAAGCGAGATACAGTGAGGAACATAAGTATTTTAACTCCCTGCGGTTTTGCAATTTCTCCCAGAGAGACAGCATAAAGCAAAACAAAAGGCAGAGTTCCGCTCTGCCTTCAGTCTCAAAGCGGGAGACCGAAACCACCGTCTAATTACTTTGTACAGCACTGCGATCTGCAGCAGCGCTGTTACTGGGACACGGCTGTCCCCTCCAGTGTGGCAGCGGTGATCCGCTGTCATAGGCTGAAGCCTATGACACCCGATCACAGTGATTGGCCAGCGGGGGGAGGGAGGGTGTAGTAAAAAAAAAAAAAATAAAGAAATGTATTTAAAAATAAAATTAAATAAGTATTTGTAAAAAAAAAATAAATTTAAATACCCTAAATATCTGGGCAGCGATCAGACCCCACCAACAGGAGAAAGGGGGGGGGGGGGGGGGGGGGGGGGAATCATTTGTGTGCTGTCTTGTGCGGCCGTGCAGCTTGGCCTTAACCCTTTCCACTGAGTTTTTTCCTAAACTGAGTCGTTTCTGCTCGGAGGTTTTTTTTTCGTTTGTTTCTTTTACAGAAGTGCACTCTCCCGCTTACCCTTTCCCATTTTAACATGGAACATAACATAGTAACATTGTATATCTTATACATAGCGTTTAATTTAATACCTTATTTGGACAGTTTGGCATCTTCTATTGGCTGGTAACAGAGAAGAAAGCCAAGGTATGGTAAATTTTACAGCAATTTCCTGGGTGTAATCCTGGCTTGCGCAAGCAAGTTTCGCAATAATAGGTGGTTTTATGCCTGCCACCCGGTGTCTTCATGTCACTACACACGATGCAGTCTTTGGTATTTCGATTGGGAATTAGAGCAATGAAATGCTGGCTACTATTTAGACCAGGCATTGGCAAACTTGGCCCTCCAGCTCTAAGGAACTACAAGTCCTACAATGCATTGCAGGAGTCTGACAGCCACAGTCATGACTCAAAGGCAAATGCATTGTGGGACTTGTAGTTCCATAACAGCTGGAGGGCCGAGTTTGCCCATGCCTGATTTAGATGCTCCTCCACGTCCATTGCATAGGATTCCATTGCTCCTCTATGCAACTTTGCAAGCAATCTGCAATGGAATCTGCAAGAAGGAATCAGCACGGAATCAGCAAGGAAAATCCAATGCATTGGTCACTTCCTGGTAGCGCTGATCACGCACTTCCAGTTTGGGGCAGGGGGGTACCACCTGTGTGGGCATGTACTCTTACATGCCCACTATACAAGGGGAGAGAGAGAGAGAGAGATCGGACTTTGCCCCCTGCAGATGTGCCTGCAATAGCAGGACATACGAGTGCAACGGGAAATTGGAAAGGGTTAAAGCTGCAGTGGCCCAATTAACTAAAAATGGCCTGATCACTGGGAGGGGGTTAACACCGCGGTCCTTGGGTGGTTAAAAAGTCCACTTCTACTCCACTCGATCTAAATTAGTAGCACCTGTCTGAGCACTTTGAAGACATAACAAGCAAACTGCAGCGAGTCCCTGTGGAATAGGCCTAGTCAGGTCTATGTTGCCGGTGCACAATCCCTCTGTGGGTCACCACTCCACACACGGTTCAATGTAGTAAATACGAAGGAGGCACTCAATTGGCTTCAAACTTGCGTTTTATCAAATCCCAGTAATACACGACATGTTTCGGGGCATATCCCCTTCATCAGGTGATGAAGGGGATATGCCCCGAAACATGTCGTGTATTACTGGGATTTGATAAAACGCAAGTTTGAAGCCAATTGAGTGCCTCCTTCGTATTTACCACTTTGAAGACATGTCCAGCCCACAGTCAAACTAATTACTACCATAGGTAAGACCAAAGAGCTGTCAGAAGACACCAGAGACAATGGTGGACCTCCACAAGGCTGGAAAGGGCTACAGGGCAATTGCCAAGCAGCTTGGTGAGAATAGATCAAATGTTGGAGCAATTCTAAGAGAATGGAAGAGGCTAAAGAAGACTGTCAAGTCTCTTTCAGACTGGAGCTCCATGCAGGATGTCATCACGTGGGGTATCACTGATAAGAAAGGTGAGGAATCAGCCCAGAAGCTACAAGGGAGGAGCTGGTCAATGAAATTAAGAGAGCTAGGACCACAGTTTCAAAGGTCACTGTCTGTAGAACACTACACAGTCATGGTTTCAAATCATGCATTGCATGAAAGGTGCCCTGGGCAAGTCGACAAGTCCAGGCCCATCTGAAGTTTGTCAGTGACCATCTGGATGATCCAGAGGAGGCATTGGAGAAAGTAGTGGTCAGATGAGACCAGAGTAGAACTTTTTGGTCTAAACGTCACTCTCCTAGTTTGGAGGAAAAAGGATGAGTTGCATCCCAAGAACACCATCCCTACAGTAAAACATGGGGTGGTAACATCATGCTTTGGGGGCGCTTTTCTGCAAAGGGGACATGATGACTGCACTGTATTAAAGGGAGGATGAATAGGGCCATGTACAGGGAGTGCAGAATTATTAGGCAAGTTGTATTTTTGAGGAATAATTTTATTATTGAACAACAATCATGTTCTCAATGAACCCAAAAAACTCAATATCAAAACTGAATATTTTTTGAAAGTAGTTTTTAGTTTTAGCTATTTTAGGGGGATATCTGTGTGCAGGTGACTATTACTGTGCATAATTATTAGGCAACTTAACAAAAAACAAATATATACCCATTTCAATTATTTATTTTTACCAGTGAAACCAATATAACATCTCAACATTCACAAATATACATTTCTGACATTCAAAAACAAATCAGTGACCAATATAGCCACCTTTATTTGCAAGGACACTCAAAAGCCTGCCATCCATGGATTCTGTCAGTGTTTTGATCTGTTCATCAACATTGCGTGCAGCAGCAACCACAGCCTCCCAGACACTGTTCAGAGGGGTGTACTGTTTTTCCTCCTTGTAAATCTCACATTTTATGATGGACCACAGGTTCTCAATGGGGTTCAGATCAGGTGAACAAGGAGGCCATGTCATTAGTTTTTCTTCTTTTATTCCCTTTCTTGCCAGCCAGGCTGTGGAGTACTTGGACGCGTGTGATGGAGCATTGTCCTTCATGAAAATCATGTTCTTCTTGAAGGATGCAGACTTTTTCCTGTACCACTGCTTGAAGAAGGTGTCGTCCAGAAACTGGCAGTAGGTCTGGGAGTTGAGCTTGACTCCATCCTCAACCCGAAAAGGCCCCACAAGCTCATCTTTGATGATACCAGCCCAAACCAGTACTCCACCTCCACCTTGCTGGCGTCTGAGTCAGACTGGAGCCCTCTGCCCTTTACCAATCCAGCCACGGGCCCATCCATCTGGCCCATCAAGACTCACTCTCATTTCATCAGTCCATAAAACCTTAGAAAAATCAGTCTTGAGATATTTCTTGGCCCAGTCTTGACGTTTCAGCTTGTGTGTCTTGTTCAGTGGTGGTCGTCTTTCAGCCTTTCTTACCTTGGCCATGTCTCTGAGTATTGCACACCTTGTGCTTTAGGGCACTCCAGTGATGTTGCAGCTCTGAAATATGGCCAAACTGGTGGCAAGTGGCATCTTGGCAGCTGTACGCTTGACTTTTCAGTTCACGGGCAGTTATTTTGCGCCTTGGTTTCTCCACACGCTTCTTGTGACCCTGTTGAATATTTTGAATGAAACGCTTGATTGTTCGATAATCACGCTTCAGAAGCTTTGCAATTTTAAGAGTGCTGCATCCCTCTGCAAGATATTTCACCATTTTTGACTTTTCTGAGCCTGTCAAGTCCTTCTTTTGACCCATTTTGCCAAAGGAAAGGAAGTTGCCTAATAATTATGCACACCTGATATAGGGTGTTGAGGTCATTAGACCACACCCCTTCTCATTACAGAGACGCACATCACCTAATATGCTTAATTGGTAGTAGGCTTTCGAGCCTATACAGCTTGGAGTAAGACAACATGCATAAAGAGGATGATGTGGTCAAAATACTCATTTGCCTAATAATTCTGCACTCTCTGTATTGTGAGATTTTGAACAACAACAACCTCCTTCCCTCAGTCAGAGCATTAAAGGATACCCGAACCGACATGTGACATGAGAGACATGTGTATGTACAGTGCCTAGCACACATGTAACTATGCTGTGTTCATTTTTTTTCTTCCTCTGCCTGAAAGAGTTAAATATCAGGTATGCAAGTGGCTGACTCAGTCCTGACTCAGACAGAAAGTGACTACAGTGTGACCCTCACTGATAAGAAATTCCCATTTTTTTACCTCTTTCTTGCTTTCAGAAGCCATTTTCTGCTAGGAAAATGTTTTATAGTTGGAATTTCTTATCAGTGAGGGTCACACTGTAGTCACTTCCTGCCTGAGTCAGGACTGAGTCAGCCACTTGCATACCTGATATTTAACTCTTTCAGGCAGAGGAAGAAAAAAAAAAAAAGGAACAAGGCACAGTTATTTGTGTGCTAGGCACTGTACACACACGTCTATCTCATCATGTCACATGTCAGTTCGGGTATTCTTTAAAGATGGGTTGTGACGGGGTCTTCAAACATGACAATGACCCCAAGCACACAGCCAGGATAACCAAGGAGTGGCCTAGCCAGTCACCAGACCTAAATCCAATAGAAAATCTTTGGAGGGGGGGGGGGAGGGGGGAAGAAACTCCATGTTGCTCAGCGACAGCCCGTCAGATCTAGAGATGTGTGTGGAGAAGTGGGCCAAAATACCTGTTGCAGTGTGTGCAAACCTGGTAAAGAACTGACCTCTGAAATTGCTAACAAAGGTTTCTGTACCAAGTATTAACACAGATTTTCTCAGGTGTTCAAATACAGTGGCTTGCAAAAGTATTCGGCCCCCTTGAAGTCTTCCACATTTTGTCATATTACTGCCACAAACATGAATCAATTTTATTGGAATTCCACATGAAAGACCAATACAAAGTGGTTTACACGTGAGAAGTGGAAAGAAAATCTAACATGATTCCAAACATTTAAAATAAATAAATAAATAACTGCAAAGTGAGGTGTGCGTAATTATTCAGCCCCGAGTCAATACTTTGTAGAACCACCTTTTGATGCAATTACAGCTGCCAGTCTCTACCAGCTTTGCACATCTAGAGACTGATATCCTTGCCCATTCTTCTTTGCAAAACAGCTCCAGCTCCGTCAGATTAGATGGAGAGCATTTGTGAACATCAGTTTTCAGATCTTGCTACAGATTCTCTATTGGATTTAGATCTGGACTTTGACTGGGCCATTCTAAACACATGGATATGTTTCGTTTTAAACCATTCCATTGTTGTTCTGGCTTTATGTTTAGGGTTGTTGTCGTGCTGGAAGGTGAACCTTTGCCCCAGTCTCAAGTCTTTTGCAGACTCCAAGAGGTTTTCTTCCAAGATAGCCCTGTATTTGGCTCCATCCATCTTCCCATCAACTCTGACCAGCTTCCCTGACCCTGCAGAAGAGAAGCACCCCCAGAGCATGATGCTGCCACCACCATATTTGACAGTGGGGATGGTGTGTTCAGAGTGATTTGCAGTGTTAGTTTTCCGCCACACATAGCGTTTTGCATTTTGGCCAAAAAGTTCAATTTTAGTCTCATCTGACCAAAGCACCTTCTTCCACATGTTTGCTGTGTCCCCCACATGGCTTGTGGCAAACTGCAAACGGGAATGCTTATGCTTTTCTGTTAACAATGGCTTTCTTCTTGCCACTCTTCCATAAAGGCCAACTTTGTGCAGTGCACAACTAATAGCTGTCCTATGGACAGATTCCCCCACTTGAGCTGTAGATCTCTGCAGCTCGTCCAGAGTCACCATGGGCCTTTTGACTGCATTTCTGATCAGCGCTCTTCTTGTTCAAAACAATCAGAGAGAAATGGAGCGCGCCATAGCGCATTAATCGTAAAAGGTGGTTTATTGAAATTTAAAAGTTATACTCACAAACATAATTTGTGTATTCGCTTGTCAGCGGACAGCCAACCGCTTATCTCAACAGGGGAGGATGCCGCGCTGTGGCCGGCAGCACGAGTCCCGATCGTCTGGGCTCTGTCTCGCTGTGAGGTGGGCGTGGCTGGTGGTCAGTGGGCGTATGACGTCATTGGTAGGTTTACAGCTGTGTCATACTCCTTCCATTTCCGAACAATCACTTTAACAGTGCTCCATGGGATGTTCAAGGCTTTGGAAATCTTTTTGTAGCCTAAACCTGCTTTACATTTCTCAATAACTTTATCCCTGACCTGTCTGGTGTGTTCTTTGGACTTCACGGTGTTGTTGCTTCCAATATTCTCTTAGACAACCTCTGAGGCAGTCACAGAGCAGCTGTATTTGTACTGACATTAGATTACACACAGGTGCACGCTCTTTAGTCATTAGCACTAATCAGGCAATGTCTATGGGCAACTGACTGCACTCAGACAAAAGAGGGCTGAATAATTACCCACATCCCACTTTGCAGTTATTTAAATGTTTGGAATCATGCAAGATTTTCGTTCCACTTCTCACATGTACACCACTTTGTATTGGTCTTTTACGTGGAAGTCCAATAAAGATGATTCATGTTTGTAGCAGTAATATGACAAAATGTGGAAAACTTCAAGGGGGCCGAATACTTTTGCAAACCACTGTACTTATGTGCAGCAGTGCAATACAAATACATTCTTTCAAAATCATAAAAGGATTTCCAGATTTTTCTCTTTTTTTTTTAAATGTTGTCTCTCACAGTGGGAATGCACCTATAATGTGAATTTCGGACCCCTCCATGATTTCTAAGTGGGAGAACTTGCATAAATACAGGGTGTTGAAATACTTTTGTTCTGCACTGTATAGAAACGCATTTTTTTCTCTTTGCTCTTTTTCCCTACAGTATTATCCCCAATTTCCATCACTGTATTGCTGCATAGCTGTTGTAAGACTTTTCCCAGTTTTCTTGCTCATCATTGACTTCCTTACCCTGAATGTGGTAAACTGAATACCAGTCAATGAGGAAAGGTTTCATCCCCGCTGACTACCACTGCATTTTTTCTAGATTGGATTTTATATATGTGAAAAAAGAAACAAAAAAACATAACACCACAGGGGAGAGCAGAACAGCACACAAGAACTTTTTTACCCTTTGTCATCAGCTGGTCGAGGGGCTCCTTCTTTTACAGGCTTGGGTGGGGCTTTTTCCTTTTTCTTCAGGTATGCCTTCAGCTGTTCAGCTCGATCAAGATACTCTATGCACTTTGCTCTAATACTCTGTTTCGCTTTTTCACCTTGAGTATCATCTAAAGAAAATAAAATCATTCAAATATGATCCAGTCAGTGCTTTTCAAATCTGGTACATTACAGTTTGATTTTTTTTATACAACATTGTAGGTTTCTATAGTCTTCTGTACATACAGTATTTACCTAAATGTGCATCAATACTAATGTGAACAATAAAGTGAAATCTTGCAACTGATTCAACAGACTTGATTTACAAAAAAAAAAAAAAAAAAAAAAAGAAAAAGAAAAAAAAAAACACCTCTCCAAGCTTATGCTTTGGAGGAGCAGTCACCAGTGATTCAACAAACCTAGACTGGAGTAAAAAAACATAAAAAAATAAAAATGCTTCTTTGAGGTGATGCAGCTCCATCTGTCATAATGGGAATTGTTCAAAGGGTAGTAAATGAATCCTTGTGATTTTTTTCCTTCATATATTTGTAGGAGGTGCAGCTAAAGATCCATGAAGAATACACAGCAACAATTACTTCTTTTTTTCCCCCCCACACAATTTAGAAAAACAATAAATCTTCCTTCCCAGCTGTTGCTTGCATGAGTCTGAAATGCCAACTTACTTTACTAACCTTTGAGCAATCCAAGCTGTATTAATGTGACAGCGATAACCCCCCCCCCCCCCTTTTCTCACCACCAACAGAGCCCTTTGTTGGTGGGGTCTGATCGCTCCCCCAGTGTTTATTTTTTTATAATAAATATTTATTTTTTATTTACTTTTTTAAATCCCTCCCCCCAGCCAGCCAATCATGGCGATCGGCTCTTATAGGCTTCAGTCTATGAGAGCCTGATTGCTCTCCTGTGTCCCAGGGGGACAGCCGTGTCACACGGCTGTCCCCAGTACAGTGCTGCCTTAGATCGCAGTGATGCACTATGGTAATAGACTGCGGTTTTGCCGTCTAACAGTCTCCTAGCGGTGATCGCATCGGCACGTGCAATCTCCTGCTAGCCCCATTGAAAGCCGTTTCCGTAATCGGCGTGGAGCGGTCCCAGATTGAATGTTTTATGGGTACTTGGGCTTGATTCATTAAAGGGAACCTAAACTGAGTAGGATGTCTATTTTTCCTTTTAAAATAATACCAGTTGCCTGACTCTCCTGCCGATCCTGTGTCTCTAATACTTTTAGCCACAGCCCCTGAACAAGCATGCAGATCAGGTGCTCTGACTGAGGTCAGACTGGATTAGCTGCATGCTCGTTTCAGGTGTGTGATTCAGCCACTAATGCATCCAAAGAGATCAGCAGCACTGACAAGTAACTGGTATTGTTTAAAAGGAAAAATTCATATCCCTCTCAGTTCAGGTTCCCTTTAAGCTGTGCTGCTAAAGCAGCGAAGCTTAATGAGAGGAGTGCCAGCTCAGTGCACAGTATGCTGCGGTAGTGCAGCTAGTATGCGCTGGCAACTTACATGCACTCCTTGTAACTAACAGCCGTTCCACTCGTCCCAACCTTTAGCCCCGTTGGGTCCAGTGGCTTTCTAGGACGTGATCCCCCCCCACTGGCCCGGCAGCATATTGGGCCAATCAAACTGCTGGGATCACGTCCTAGAAAGCCACTGGACCCAATGGGGCTCAGGGCGGGACAAGTGGTGCGGCCGTCAGTTACAAAGGAGCGCACGCAAGTTACCAGTGCATACTAGCACTACTGCAGCATAGAGTGCACTGAGCTGGCACTCCTCATTACTACAGCGAAAAACCTGTAAAATGTAATATGTGCAAACATATACAAATAAGAAGTACGTCTCTTCCAGAGGAAAAATGAGCCATAAATTACTTTTCTCCTATAATGCTGTCACTTACAGTAGGCAGTAGAAATCTGACAAAAGTGATGGGTTTTGGACTAGTCCATCTCTTCATAGGGTATTCTCAGCAAGGCTTTTATTCTTTATAAAGGTATTCCCTAAAAAAGGATTTAAACAATGATGCTGGCCAGCTTCCCTGCTCGCTACACAGGTTTTTGGCAGTTTGACGGAGCAACTGCCATTCACTAAGTGCTTTTGAAAATAAATATATCCCTGAGAATCCCCTATAAAAAGAGATGGACTTGTCCAAAACCTGTCACTTCTGTCAGATTTCTACAACCTACTGTGACAGCAACATAGGAGAAAAGTAATTTATGGCTCATTTTACTCTGGAAAAAATGTACTTCTTATTTGTATATATGTTTGCACATATTTTAAATTTTACAGTTTTTCGCTGTAGTGCCCCTTTAATGAATCAAGCCCTTAGTTAGTCAATAGTACACAACGCTAAAATCAAGGGTTAGTCACCTGGTAACAGTTTCTAGTAATATACAGAACAGATAAGGTATGGTTCCTCCCATGATAAAGAATCAGCAGCTCTGCCCCTATAATATTAAAGCTACATTAGCGTCCCCTCTATATTATCACTAGAGAGAAGCCAACAAGCAGGAAGGAAGGATGCTATATCCCCTTAAACAAACAAAAAAAATCCTTGACCTAAATATTACTGGAAATGGAATAACAAAAATTACACTTGATTACCCCATAAATCTTTCAGGGTAGAGACCATCAGAAAATTAGCCAGAAGTCTCAAACCTTGGAGTGGGTGGGTGTGTCGAGTCTGGTCAAAGTAGGTAGATAAACGGCGCCACTGACCAAATGTCCTAACTAACTTGTGGAGGAGGATTCCTCCTGCGGCCATTCCTTCAGGATCCGGGGTGTCCCCTTAACCCCCCTCCAATATGACGAAAAAAAATGTGTTTGAAGGAGGCGCTATTGGTTAGTTACGCAATCTATAATGAGTATATGTCACCACCAATATTATGTAGAGTAGAAAAACTTTATTGCCAATATAATTCTCCTGAAGATATAAAAATAATTTTAAAAAGTATAAAAAAAAAAAAAAGTGTGTAGAGTATGCCTACCAGAGTGAATAAATACATGACCAAATGTAATAATCTTAGTTTTATTTGTTTAACTAGGTTTGTTTATCTACATTTAGGCATGTCTTTGGAAATCAGATGAGGTTTTATGTCACATTTATTAAAATATATATAACTTTTTGAAGGGTTCATAAAACTTCCAAGCACCACTGTACCTCTGATTCCAGGAGCTGGCCATCTGCATGTCCCCAGTTGCAGCAACCAAGCTAAATAACTGCAATGAACACAAGGAACTAGAACAAGGCTCCATGATGGCGGTGTCAGAAGAGCCCTAAAGATGTAGAACTAAGGTGACGTAGTAGCCAAAATAGGGAGACCCAATGGATGTAGCTATAGGAGCATCTCTCCAGCCTGCTCCTGCTTGTGGAAGCGTAGTGGGTGAAGGACACTAAAGTTCTCAGACACCAATAATGATACCTTTCTAAGATCTAATAAATTAACTTCTCATCCCAAACATATCAGAAGACTGCGCTGGAGACACCAAGGTTAAAAAAAAAAAAAAAAAAAAAAAAAAAAAAAACAGCTCCATGTATGCAACTTCTGAAGCCTAATGGCCCGTACTCACGGGCTGCAAATGTTGCCTGTCGCCAGCACACGTGAGCGTGTGGGCGACAGCTCCTCGCCAGGTCCCTCTGCGTACACACGCGGAAGAGGGACCAGCGGCGAGACGGAAGCTGTCGCCGACGTTCCTCCTCCCTCCGCCGGAAGCTCCATATACTTTAATGGAGGTTGCTGTCGCTAGTCCGCGTACTCACGCGGACTAGCGACAGTTGCGGCGGAGGTGCGGCGGCGACTGTCGCCATGCGATTGAAACTTTCAATCGCATGGCGACATGAGCGACGGGCGACAGTTCGGGGTGCGCGCGCGTGCAACGGCCCATACTCACGGGCGACCTGTCGCCGCAACACGCGCGCGCCGCGTGTTGAGGCGACAAAAGTCCCTCGTGAGTATGGGCCATTAGGCTGCTTTCATAGTTGGACGTTACAGGCTGACGTTACAGCAGCCTGTAACGCAGCCCAACTCACAGCAATAGTAAATCAATGGGCTGTTCACAGTGCCCTGGTTGCGTTGGAGTATACCGCAGCACGGTAAATGAAAGTGCAGCGTGCTGTGCGTTATACTCCTATTCGGCTGCGTTAGACTGTGTGCACATGTGCAGTAATGTCTATTGTGAGTAGGCACATGGCTAATTATTATTCACTGCACTGTGCTGACGTCACTAGCGGGACAACGTGATGCGGAGTGTTCCGATCCGTCTAACGGCGCACCAAGAGCCGCGTAGCGCGGCTCTATCGTTCACCATTAGCACCACCATGCGTTGCGTTAGGGGAACGTTATGCGACCTTAACGTCCCCTCTAACGCAACGTCTGTGTGAAAGAGCCCTAAGACTTAATAAATAATTCAAAATAAATGACGATATCCTGTATTCCAAATGGCTGGCCCAAGTTTGGTCAATGTGGAGAGGTCAATGCTAACATGCATGGCTAGGTGGATGGCACCAGGTTCCCCAGTATATTAAGCCAGCACTTCCTTTATTTAAATGTATTGTTTCATAAAAAAAATATTGGCTTTTTTTCTGAAACAAACAGGAAAATTGAATACTTACCTTCCGGTAATTTTCCTTTCCTGGAATAGAAGATGGCGGCATACTGATGGGTTAGGTCCGCCCCCTGACCCCCATTGGACAGATCATTTTATAAATTAAAAGAGCCCGCCCCCCGCCATTCTCATGAAAATCAGTCCTCGAATGGACGAGAGGGTGGGTTCGTATGCCGCCATCTTCTATTCCAGGAAAGGAAAATTACCGGAAGGTAAGTATTCAATTTTCCTGTTTCCTGGAAAGAAATGGCGGCATACTGATGGGATCTACAAAATCAGACAGAGAGGGAGGGTAAATGCAAATCGAAACGTAATTTATTTCTTTACCACAGACAAAACTGATTCACCAAACTTTAAAGTAGTAAGAGCTGCAGGGTTAACATGGTAGTGTTTGAGAAAAGTATGCGATGATGACCAACTGGCTGCTTTACAAATAGTGTCCAATGAAACTTTTGCAAA
Source organism: Hyperolius riggenbachi (assembly GCF_040937935.1). Taxonomy (NCBI): domain Eukaryota; kingdom Metazoa; phylum Chordata; class Amphibia; order Anura; family Hyperoliidae; genus Hyperolius; species Hyperolius riggenbachi. Next base: position 251,555,359 of record NC_090650.1, read on the forward strand.
AGATGCCCAAGAGGCTGCCATGCCTCTAGTGGAATGTGCATGAATCTCGGATGGTACTTGCAAGCCTCTTGTTTTGTAACACAACTGTATTAGCTTAACTAGCCAGTTAGCTATTGTCCTGGAAGTAACTGCACTACCTTTGTTTGGACCTTGAATGTTTATAAACAAGCGATCTGATGATCTGAAGGTGCTTGTACTGTTCATATAGGCTTTTATGCTTCTACCCACATCCAGGGGATGACACTGTTCGTCTGAGATGAATGTTGGTAAGGTTAACTCCTGATTTATGTGGAAAGACGATGCCACCTTAGGTATATGCTGAAGTACAGGCCTGAGAACAACTCTATCAGGATAAAACTGAAGAAAATTCTCTGAGCAGCCTAGGGCTTGTAAGTCTGATACTCTTTTGGCTGAGGCAATTGCCACTAGAAATACAGTTTTCAGTGTAGTATTCAACAGAGATGCTGACTCTACTGGGTGAAACGGTGGATTGGATAACACTTCCAAGACCACACATAGATCCCATTGTGGGAAAAATGGTTTCCTAGGTGGTCTCAGTTTTTGTACTGCTTGTATAAACTGGATGATTAATGGATTCAAAGCCCATTTATGACTCGTCAAGGCCGAAAGCGCTGAGACTTGAACCTTTATGGCAGAAAGGCTTAATCGTAGATCAACTCCTGTTTGAAGGAAGGCTAGAATGTCCTGTACTTTGGGAGCAAGAAAGTCAAATTTCTTTACAGATGCAAAGTTTGCAAATTTCCCCCAGTTTCTATGGTACGTAGAGTTTGTGGAAATCTTCCTGGCTTTTAGCAAGGTAGACGTGACCTCTTCAGAGCAACCCAATGCTAGAAACTTTTGCCTCTCAATCTCCAGGCCGTCAAATTGAGACTGTTGACGTTCGGATATAGTAGTTGACCTTGACAAAGAAGGTTCGGAACCTGGGGTAGTTTGAATGGATCTTCCAGACTCAACTCTGATAGGAGAGTGAACCAAGGCCTTCGAGGCCAGAACGGCGCAATAAGGATGATCGAGCATGACTTTAGTATCAGTCTTTGTAGTAGTCTCAAGATTAGTGGGAAAGGAGGGAATGCATACCCCAGCTGGAAATTCCACTTTGCTGTTAGGCAGTCTGTTGCCTCCGCTGTCGGCTGGTAATAGCGGGATAAGTATCTCGGCAACTTCGAGTTCTCTGCTGAAGCACACAGGTCCACCTGTGGAAGGCCCCACTTCTGCACAATTAGGTTGAATATGTCGCTGTTCAGACCCCATTCGTTGGGATCGGCAAACTGTCTGCTCAGGCGATCTGCTAGTATATTCTGTGGCCCTGGGAGATGAATTGCTGTCAGATGATCTAGATGCTTTTGTGCCCAAGACATTATGTGAATTGATTCCTGAAGAAGTGCTCGACTCCTCGTTCCCCCCCTGTCTTCTTATGTAAGCTACTGCCGACACATTGTCTATCTGTAATAATACTGATTTCCCTAGAATTAAGTGCTGAAAAGACTTCAGAGCCAAGAATGCTGCCCTGAGTTCCAGAATGTTGGAGGGTTCCTGAGCACAAGGGATCCTCCATTTCTGCTGCACACAAAAGTCCTGACAATGAGCCCCACAACCTGCTAGACTTGCGTCTGTCGTTATTACGATAGGGATTGCCTGCTGGATCTGAAGACAGTTCCTCAAGTTCTTTTCCTGTTTCCACCAATGCAGGGAGATTTTCACTTCTAGAGGTAGTTTGAACATCTGTGACATACTCCTTTTGTTCCAATGGCTGAGAAAAAAGATTTGAAAAGTTCTCAAATTCCAGTGGGCCCACTTCACCATTGGGATTGTTGATGAGAACGTCCCCAACAGGCTCAGGCACGTTCTGGATGATATGTACTGGTGACATAATATTGATGCTACCTTCTGCTGAATGGATATTACTTTCTGGCACGGCAGACAGATCTTGTTTTGATTGGTTATGAATCTGGCCCCTAAGAAGATCATGTCTTGAGATGGGGTTAACTGGCTTTTTGGGAAATTTATTAACCATCCCAGTCTCTGCAGTTCTTGTAACAATATTTTTTGGTGATGTAACAGCACTTCTCGATCTTGATTGACAAGCAGTATGTCGTCCAGATAATGGAAGACCCTTAGGCCCTTCTGTCTGAGGGAGGCAATGACTGGGAGAAGAATCTTTGTGAATGTTCTGGGTGCTGTTGAAATTCCGAAAGGGAGACTTTGGAATTGACAGTGTATGCCGTTGATCGCAAACCTTAAGTATTTCTGAAAGCTTTTCTTGATTGGAATATGGAGGTATGCATCTGATAGATCCAACGTTGCCATCCAATCGTTTACCCTCACGACTTTTATGATAGTCTGTAATGACTCCATCCTGAATCGTCGTGTCTTTATGTGACCGTTTAGGAATTTTAGATCTAACACCGGTCTCCATCCCCCCGATGACTTTGGGACCAAGAACAATGGAGAATAAATTCCTGTTGATTCTTTTTGGCGTGGGACTGGAACTATGGCCCTGCATTGGACCAGAGAATTCACGTAGTCTAATAGGATCTGACACTTTACCAAATTCGGAGGTAGCCGAGTTTCCAGAAATCTTGATCTGGGAGGAGACCTTTTGAATTTCCACGAATGACCTCTTTGTAAAGTCTTGAGTACCCAGCCATCTTCCACTGTATCCACCCAGACTTTCCAGAAAGAGTGCAATCTTGCTCCTACTGGCTCTGTCTGGGCGGTCGCACCTTCAGAAGGGTTTTGAGTTCTGACTTGCTCCTGGATTTGGTTTGGGCTTTCCAGACTTAAGAAAGGACGCCTGTGTCCCTTTCCAATTTCTATTAAATGGCTTCCCTGGTTTGTATGTACGAGCCTGTTGAAACCTGGAAGAAGACTGTGGTTTGTTTGGCTGTTGACGGGTTGTCCTGGGTTTTCTGTCTTGGGGCAAAAGTCCCGATTTTCCTCCAGTGACTTTAGCAATGGCATTGTCCATTTCTGACCCGAAGAGATTTTTACCGTCAAACGGTATTCTACACCAGTTATTCCTGGAAGATTGGTCTGCAGACCAAGGTTTTAACCATAGAGCTCTCTTTGCCGTAACATTATGTAACATGGCTCTGGATGACGATCTGATAGTGTCTATGGCAGCTTCTCCTATAAAGTCACTGGCCAGTTTTAACTCATCTAAGGCTTTGATAATTTCAGCTTTATCGGTGTCTGAGTTGAGTGCGACTTCGATGTTATCCACCCAGACTTTAACAGCTTTGGCAAGAGAAGTTAAGGCTACCGCCGGCCTGCAGGCCGCTCCTGCAGCCAGAAACGCCTTTTTAATATCAGTATCTATTTTCCTATCTAAAGGATTAGAAAAAGACACTGCATCGTCCATGGGAAGAGTAACATGACGAGCCAGTCTCATAATTGACGCATCTATTATGGGGGCAGAGTCCATAATTTTTGAATCTTCCTGGCTTAACGGGTAAAGTTTTGCAAATCTGTTTGATAATGAAGTCTTCTGATCCACTTTACTCCATTCTTTCAAAAATATATCTTTTATCACTTTCATAAAGGGAAAATTGGTTGGTTGTTTGTCTAGATGCGGGTAGTACTTGTCTGGTTCTTGAGAAACTTCCTTTTCTTCCTCCCATGCTATTGCTGCCTTGATTGCTGAGACAAAGGCGGGCACTAGAGCAAAATCGAATCCCATAGGCGGTAGGCCTGAGGCTGGTGTAGACTCTTCCTGATGTGCCTGAGATGTAGAGGGCACAGGCTGATTAGCCGCCAGCTTCTCAAATGTCTCTTGCACTGCCTGTTGGATGAAGGACATGACTTGCTGGTTTTCAGAGTCTTTGTCCCTGCCTAATTCTGTGAAACAAGCTTCACAGACCATCTTGTCCGGAAGAGCTGGTTGACCACATGACCAACATAACGTTTTTGCTGGTTGATCAAATCTGTGGGCCTTCCTAGGCAATGGTCTAGGAGATTTACTCCTGCCGTAAGATCGTCTCCTATGCCTGTATTCATAGTCATAGCCTGGCGAATATCTCCTGGGAGAATTTCCTTTCCCTGATCGGTGATCTCGTCTTGGAGATCTGCTCCTGCGTGATCTATAGTAGCCACTGGAGTAATAGCGATCCGAGGAACGCCTCCTACTAGGAGAACGTTGTCTAGATGATCGCCTTTTAGGTGAATAATTGTCATCTCTGCGAGACTTTTTCACACGCTTTCCAGGGGATTTCCTTTTCGATGAGCTTGCATCGTAGGAGGCCTCTCTGGTGGACTTGTTCCTTTTTGATTTTGAGCGTGATCTGGATCTCGATGAGGAATGGTGACCTTTAGACACCTCTCTCCTCTTCTCTCCTCCTCGCGGACTGCGGAGACACAAAAAAGATATGTTTCCACTAAGAAAGTCCGCCTTGAAAAGGGAGATAGCGCACTCTTTTAAATAGAAGTCCCACTGACCCCTGTGCTGAAAAGCTATAATATATAAAACACCCTGTGAATAAACTTAGATGGAGAGGCTGAAAAACCTCTCATTACCTCTCCTGAGATGCTGATGCTGATGCATTGTGGGTCTCCTGACCATCCATCCTAAACACATATAGCATATCATAAGCATACACACTTAAAAAAACTGAAGAAATTCCACTACCTGTAAAGTGCAGGACCAAATACCTTTCCTGCTGTGTTGCTGAAGTGTCGCACTGGATCCCTGGAACGTTCCACCGTCCACTGTCACCTCCGACCAGAGCGGTACCGCAGCCAGCAAGGGCTGTACCCGCTCTGGCGTCCTTTTAAACTATCCTTCCTTTCCGGAAAGCCGTTCCGCTCTGCCGGCCAATCAGGGACAGTCTCGGCAAATCCCGCGAGACTTCCCTCTCCGTTGAGCAGGAAGTGAGGAAATAGCGTGTCGGCTAGACAAACCCCGCGCTAGCCCGACTGCGTTCAGCACAGGGGAGCAGCTACCAGAGACGGTTGGCGCATTTGTAGACCCCGTTTAGAGGTCGCAATGCCGCTGCCATGACGGGAGAGGCTTAACCCGTCGTACACACGCCAAAAAAAAAAAAAAAAAAAAGGTACAAAGAAACAAAAATAGGCGCTTAAAGGGAAAAACAAAAACAAAACAAAAAACAATGACCAGTCCATACGAGGACAGAAAAAAAGAGGATGGCGGGGGGGCGGGCTCTTAATTTATAAAATGATCTGTCCAATGGGGGTCAGGGGGCGGACCTAACCCATCAGTATGCCGCCATTTCTTTCCAGGAAAGTTAATTTAAAAGGACACCTAATGTAAGAGTGATATGGAGGCTGCCATATTTACTTCCTTTTAAACAATGCATATTGCCTGGCTATCCTGCTGATCCTCTGCCGCTTATACTTTTACCCATAGACCCTGAACAAGCATACAGATCAGACATTTCTAACAAAAATTGGACAAGATTAGCAGCATGCTTGTTTCAAGTGTGTGATTCAGACACTACTGCAACCAAAGAGCAGGATGTTAGGCAACTGGTATTGTTTTAAAAGAAATAAATATGGCAGCTTCTATATCACTTTAGGTGTCCTGAAAGTGAGTCTTGATGAGGCAGGACAAATTTTATTCAAAAAGGCATAAAAAAAAAATAAAAATAAAAAAAACACACACACACTTACATTTTACTACATGAAGAAAATACTGTACAGCAGCTTGGTATAATCGTAGAGCTTCCTCATAGTTCCCAGCCTTGTCTTCTACGGATGCTTTACTGGCAAGGTCAATTGCCTTCTGTTAGAAAAAGAAAATATTGTATGTAAAGACCAATCATTCACATTAAGGACTTATATTTAGAAGTGTGTGAAGAACAGTATTTTGATGCAAGATTAGGCAACTCAAACACAAACAGCAGAGTCTCTTTTGCACTGATATCACTCTGAGTCTTTAACTAACCAAGCCACACCAACATATAACTAACTATAATGGGCACATTTATGCCACTGCTCAAACCACAGTTAAGGGGATCTCAACTAACTTCTGCACAGTGCAGAGGCACACCCATCCTTTATACATCCCAGAAATAGAGCTTTCAATACAGGAAAAACCCTTTTTTTTATGTGAAACCAGCAAACAAACTCTACTTTCAATCTGGACATGGAGCATGGCACACTGAGTAAATTAAGTACTGAACCTTTGCCCTTCTCAGCACCTACTGTGACAAGGAATAGCGCATACTGACACTAACCCTTAAATCCAGCAGAGGTCCATGGGAGTAAAGGAGGTTGATTTAAGGAGAACCTAAACTGAGAGGGGTATGGATATTTCCTTTTAAACAATACCAGTTGCCAGGCAGTCCTGCTGATCTCTTTGGCTGAAGTAGTGGCTGAATCACACCTGAAACAAGCAAGCAGCTAATCCAGTCTGACTTCAGTCAGAGCACCTGATCTGCATGCTTGTTGAGGGGCTGTGGCTGAAAGTATTAGAGAAACGGGATCAGCAGGAAAGTCAGGCAACTGGTATTATTTTAAAAAGGAAAAATCCATATCCTTCTCAGTTTAGGTTCCCTTTAAAGGTCAAAGACTGCTGTGACAGTAATATATTATTATAATGTGGTCTTAATTAAGCTTGACCTCTCTCAACCAAAAACCTCAAGATTACTCAAACTGTAGGTATGGATATTGGCTTGGGACTCAAGAATTTGTCAGGGTAACCTTGGGAACCAGGTGCTATTGCTATAAAAGAATAGTTTATACATCAAAATAAATTAAATCTCTACTTTCGCACCCAGAGTTATATCTCCAGGTTAAGAACCCAGTCAAGGTTCAAGTTCAGAATAATAGTTATACCCTATAATGTAAGGTATGGAGGGACATCTGATATGCGTGTGGCCAACTTAACCTAGCTTCAGTGCTGATAGTTGCTCCCAAACCTTTTATTTCTTCACTTGAACCAGAATATCTCCTGGCAGTATTCATAAAGCATTTCTCTACTGCATTATGCTCAATCACCGGTAAGTAAGTTAGCAGCCAGGTTAAGGATCCACACATGCAGGCCAGGGGGTCTGGGTCCTAGGTCATCACTAAATGTTGAAAAATTTTCAAGTATCTATATTGGTTTTCAAAGTGGCCAGTAATGGGGGAGAAAGCAAGTAACAAAGTCTGAGCCAATTGCCGATACTAACAGATGGTACTTCAAGTACACCCTACATTCACAAAAAGCTGGAACTTAAAGGATACCCGAAGTGACATGTCACATGATGAGATAGACATGTGTATGTACAGTGCCTAGCACACAAATAACTAGGTTGTGTTCCTTTTTTTCCTTTCTCTGCCTGAAAGAGTTAAATATCAGATATGTAAGTGGCTGACTCAGTCCTGACAGGAAGTGACTACAGTGTGACCCTCACTGATAAGAAATTCCTATTTGTATCCCTTTCTTGCTCTCAGAAGCCATTTTCGGCTAAGAAATTGTTTATAGTTGGAATTTCTTATCAGTGAGGGTCACACTGTAGTCACTTCCTGTCTGGGTTCAGGACTGATTTAGCTACTTACATACCTGATATTTAACTCTTTCAGGCAGAGAGAAAAAAAAAAAAAAAAAGGAACACAGCCTAGTTATTTGTGTGCTAGGCACTATACCAGGCATGGGCAAACTTGGCCCTCCAGCTGTTAAGGAACTACAAGTCCCACAATGCATTGCAGGAGTCTGACAGACACAGTCATGACTCATAAAGGCAAATGCATTGTGGGACTTGTAGTTCCGTAACAGCTGGAGGGCCAAGTTTGCCCATGCCTTTAGATTGTAAGCCTTTGGGCAGGGTCCTCCTCCTTTTGTGTCCAACCTGATCATGCACCTCCATTACTGTGCACCCATGCTAGGCATCTGAGTGAACCTAACTTGCCTAATCTCCATGTTCCATTCAGTGACTGACTAAGCATTACCTTGTACTCATACTGTGCTGCATGATCTGATCTTTCTTGTATTCAGGTATTGTCATTTTGCTGTATGTCACCCCTAAATATTGTATGTATCCCTATTTATTGTCCAGCGCTGCGTAATATGTTGGCGCTTTATAAATACAATAAATAATAAATAAATGCCTGCACTATACATACACAGGTCTATCTCATCATGTCACTTTGGGTATCCTTTTAGTTACATTTTCTGCCAGGCAAAGAAGCAGAATATGTTATCATATAATAATGATGTTCTTCTTTTAACAGATTTCTCTCTAATCATATTAGATTAGAGAGAGATTTATCTCTTGGTCAAATCTGCCCATAATCGCTAGTTGTAAGGCTACAAGTTAAAGGGACACTGTAGGGGGGTCGGGGGAAAATGAGTTGAACTTACCCGGGGCTTCTAATGGTCCCCCGCAAAAAATCCTGTGCCCGCGCAGCCACTCACCAATGCTCCGGCCGCGCCTCTGCTTCACTTTTGGAATTTCAGACTTTAAAGTCTGAAAACCACTGCGCCTGCGTTGCCGTGTCCTCGCTTTCCCTGTACGGAGCGTACGGTGCAGGCACAGACCAGACTGGGCCTGCGCAGGGCCAGAGCATCGGTGAGTGGCTGCGTGGGCACAGGATGTCTGCGGGAGACCATTAGAAGCCCCGGGTAAGTTCAACTCATTTTCCCCCGACCCCCCTACAGTGTCCCTTTAAGGATTTACAAAAAAAAAAGTAGTAAAGTTCTCATTCAGGATATTTAAAAGTAACACAAGAAAAAAAATCTATTGTCTGAGTCAGATTCAGGTTCTCTGGCACGTCATTCAGTCACAAGGAGATTATCAGCAGTAATAAGGGTGAGAAAGCATAGTTCGCTTATAAAAAAAAAAAAAAACAAAAAAAAAAAAAACGCAATAATTAACTGGATCAATAGCAAGTGTAAAGAGGTCACAGTTCAACAATATGTGTTCAGTTTTAAATGGACAGATATCGTTTAGCCAACATTTTAGTAATGGCAGGAATATTGAACGTATTTGCTTCTTTTACAGTTTAAAAGAGAAAAATAAAGTTCATAGCTTACTGAAAGCATAAACAAAAACAAACAAAAAAAAAAAAAACACAACCTTGTATGGACACTAAGTTTATGTGCTACCCAATCCATGCACATTCATTATCACACTAGGAATTTCACAGACTCTGCTGGTCATTGGGCCAGTGGACATTTTCATAAATCCGTTTTGGATCAGCCAACTTCAGTGCTCTTATTACCTCCTCAGGCCATGTGGTTTGCAATAAATTTGTGTCGCCTGCCAAAAATGGCGCTAAAAACCTGCAGTTAACAATGTGGTGCCTCAGGGCTGTACAGACAACTCTGTATCCAAATAAAATAGGGAGGAGGAAAAACAGCGTGGCTTTGGTGGGCAAGGTTAGGAGGGAAACAATGTATGAAGTGGAATATTGTTGCTTAAAGGATACCAGGGGCCAAATTAATATGAGAAATGGGGGGGGGGGGGGGGGGGGTGAAGCAGGCATGTATGGTGAGCTGTCTGATGCCCTCCGGCACCCTCTTCCAGGCCAGCCAGGTGGGGCATCATTGTGCCTGTGCTGGGCGCGTCCTTACAGTGAGCGATCGCTGACCAGAAGCACTCTGCGCATGACGTCATTGCAGGTAGGGCGCTTGCAGCTGGCTAGCACAGGCGCAGTGATAGCTGGGCTGACCAGGGAAGAGGGTTCCGGAGGGCATTTAGAGAGATCGGAGAGGCAAAATGGAGAACGGGGAACAGTTGAGCATCAGTACAGCCTCACCATACTTGCCATGCTTCCCCAGTTTTTCCATATAATTTGGGACTTTGGTATCCATTAAAGATCATTAAAGCGAACCTCCACAGTAAAGATGAAAATCATGCAGCCTGCTAATGAAAAAAAAAAAAAAAGTTTCTTGGCTTCATGGGACAAGGCTTCTCAGGTAAATATAACTTCATTTTACTAGCAGGCTGCATTGTCTTCTTTAAACAGTCTCAGTGGACACCTTGTATTAAAATGCCAGATTCCTATTTGAGTATTTCAGAGTGAATGAGGATGGGGATGGGACAGGAATGAAGTTCAGGCTTATCCCTGTAATCAGGGCGTACATGTAGTTAAAAGCACATCCTATCCAGACAAGTAGAGAAGGGATGGGAGATGGGGTTGTATGGCTGGCTCTTTCAACAGTAATGAAGCCATACTTTGGAGAGAGAGAGAGAGAGAGAGAGAGAGAGAGAGAGAGAGAGAGAGAGAGAGAGAGAGAAGAGAGAGAGAGAGGACGAGAGAGAGAGAGAGAGAGAGAGAGAGAGAGAGAGAGAGAGAGAGAGGAGAGAGAGAGAGAGAGAGGAGAGAGAGAGAGAAGAGAGAGAGAGAGAAGAGAGAGAGAGAGAGAGAGAGAGAGAGAGAGAGAAGAGAGAGAGAGGAGAGAGAGAGAGGAGAGAGAGAGAGAGAATCATAGGAAGTGCATGTAGCTCATTTCAGACAACTGCTACATCAATTTAAAATAAATTACAGTTTATAGACTACTGGATTTCAGCCTGGCTATACTGAGGTCCCATGCATGATAAGCGCACATAATCAGTTACTCTAGTTGATTGCCTGAAGAAGCAGGTGAAATACCTGTGAAACGTAGTATAACGTTTAGAAAAAAAAAAAAAAAAAAAAAAAACACTTTAAAAAAAACTTTGCTTGAATCAAACGACTCGAGTCATCAATTGTGTGAGGCAACCTCCACCACTACCTCACATTTTAAAACCGCTTTTAGTGTATTTTTTTTTTCTTCCTGGCGCCTCTGTTTTGTTCTATTACCTAGAAGTGTGTCCACCCTTGGTGAAGGACATCCACCCTTGGTGGAGGTGTGCACACCTCTATTTTTTGATCTACAGATTGCAACGTCCTAAGCCACTTATGGTTTTTTTGGATGCAAGTCTCACATCCAAATTTGCTACACTACAGGTTCCTGGACGTGAGACGTACATCCAGCACTAAAAACTGACACCGCGATCATCACTCTTGCATGTGCTCACAGGATTGTGGGAGCCTGAGCAATTTTGGGGTACCTGGAGTCGGAGGTTTCATAAACTGAAGAGTTGGAATCGGATGATTTTTTTACCCACTCAATAGCCATGCAAGGGCTGTGGAGTAGGAGTCTAAGCTGAGTCGTCGGAGCAATTTTGGGTACCTGGAGTCAGAGATGGAGTCGGTTTCATAACCTGAGGAGTTGGAGTCGGTTGATTTTTGTACTGACTCCATAGACCTGTGTGCTAATGCACTGATCCCATTGTGAAAGATTCACATGTCATTCACATGAAGTTACAGTGGAAAAAAAAAATAAAGTGACAGTTAAACAAAAAAAAAAAAAGTGTTTTTTTTTTGTACACGTTTAACCCTACCAAACAAAACAAATAAAAATAATAAGGGTTCTTGGACACCTGATGATGGCTGCCGCCAATAGCGACCGGATGTGATCACTATGGTGACAACTTGGGGGAACCAACACTATATAGATGCATTGAAATGTTGTGGCCTAGCAATGCATCTATACAGCACTGGGGTCCCCAAACTGTGCACCCTAGCGATCGCATGCAATCGATATAGACACAAAGGCTGGCGATAATGGTACACTACATGCCCAACTAGTGATGAAAATATGGTATGTATCATATGGTATATAATTTTAACCTAGCCCGGTCAAATCATGTATTTTGAGGAGTTTTAAAACTGTGGCACTTGTCATGTAAAAGTTAAGAAGGAGGTAATAAAAACAAAACAAAAAAAAAAAAGTGTTATTTTTGCATTTTTGCCTAATTTTCCCCGATAAATTGCCTGTGAAGTTATAATACTTGAAAAACAATATTACCCAAAGAAAGAGTAGAAGGTCTTGAAAGAAAAAAGGAAAAAACAATATATATCACTGATGGCATAGGTAATAAAATGTTATTGCTGTATCATGTCTTAACAGACATTCATCTGCATAATCAGATCCACCAGGATGGATCTTCAGATCTGCAGATGATTGTCAGATAGGCAGATGAATGTCTGTTAAACAAGGTGTGTATGAGGATCTGCAGATATAGACTATGAATGCATTTTGCAGAGGAACAGATCTTTTGCAGGAACAGATCTTTTAAATGTGTACAGCATCTGTCGTGTGCAGCATCTTGCAAAGATTTTTATCTGATGGGGAGTTCAGCTCAATAGAATAGACTGTGTAGAGTATGCTCTCATACTACATGGAAGGTGGTAAAATTGGTCTTCAAGTGTGTACACACCATAAGGTCAAAAACAAAATTGAAGCAATTAAGTAACAAACAGATGTAGATAGGGAGTTCTGCACCCCACCAGCACATAGATCTGGTGGAATAGTTACCCCCTTCTGGCTTTCATTCTACTTCCTGTTCTTGCGTCCCGTTTCCGTGAAACAGCGTCCCCTGGGCGCTGTTAAAAAGGGACTGGAACGCAAGAACAGGAAGTAGAATGAAGCCAGTACAGCGTACAGGACCTGTGAGTAGGCTTGCTCTCCACGGATTAATCACGAGTAAACCACGGTGGTTACTCGTGATTCAAATTAGCTCTAATTGCGCCACAGCTAAGCCGGCTAGATGCGGCTGGGTTAATTACCCAGAATGCCACTCTTCCGCCTGCGTTTCAACGAAGCCTCGCTATGAAAGCACTTCCTCCTGGGATAGGTGTAGCTGGCCGCAGCATAGGTAGCCAGGGATAGTGTAGCCGGGTAGTAGGTGGCCTACACCTATCCCTGGCTACCTATGCTGTGGCCATCTATTACCGGCTACACCTATCCCTGGCTACCTATGCTGAGGCCACCTACTACCGCCTACACCTATCCCTGGCTACCTATGTTACAGCCACACTATTACTGGCTACCTATGTTACAGCCACCTATTACTGGCTACCTATGCTGCAGCCACCTATCCCTGGCTACCTATGCTGCAGCCACCTATCCCTGGCTACCTATGCTGCAGCCACCTATTACTGGCTACACTTATCCCTGGCTACCTATGCTGCAGCCCACCTATTACTGGCTACACCTATCCCTGGCTACCTATGCTGCAGCCACCTATTACTGCGTACACCTATTCCTGGCTACCTATGCTGCAGCCACCTATTACTGGCTACACCTATCCCTGGCTACCTTATGTTGCAGCCCACCTATTTACTGGCTACACCTATCCCTGGCTACCTATGCTGCAGCCACCTATTACTGGATACACCTATCCCTGGCTACCTATGCTGCCACCACCTACACCTATCCCTGGCTACCCTATTACTGGCTACACCTATTCCTGGCTACCTATGCTGCGGCCACGCTATTACTGGCAACACCTATCCTTGGCTACCTATGCTGCAGCCACCTATTACTGGCAACACCTATCCTTGGCTACCTATGCTGCAGCCACCTATTACTGGCTACACTATCCCTGGCTATCTATGCTGCAGCCACCTATTACTGGCTACACTTATCCCTGGCTACCTATGTTGCAGCCACCTATTACTGGCTACACTTATCCCTGGCTACCTGGTGCTGCGGCCACCTATTACTGGCTACACATATCCCAGGCTACCTATGCTGCAGCCACCTATTACTGGCAACACCTATCCTTGGCTAGCTATGCTGCAGCCACCTATTACTGGCTACCTATGCTGCAGCCACGTATTACTGGCTACACTTATCCCTGGCTACCTATGTTGCAGCCACCTATTACTGGCTACACTTATCCCTGGCTACCTATGTTGCAAGCCACCTATTACTGGCTACACCTATGCTGCAGCACCTATTACTGGCTACACCCTATCCCTGGCGACCTATGCTGCAGCCACCTATTACTGGCTACACCCATCTCTAAAGCCACCAGGACTTTTGCAGGAGCATGGTGAGCCTTTTTACAATTTCACCCAGCGCCCCAAATCTCCCAGCGGCTTTATCATATGTATGCCGAAGGAGTGGGGCACATTATTTACTGTTGGGGGGGGGGTCAAAATAATTGTATAATACCATCTTACCGTGGTCATTTTTTAGACAGTTATACCATGGCATTTCATACCGTTGCAACCCTAACACCCCTACTATTTGGCCAATAACAACGCTTTGTGCTGCAGAAGGTGCTATTATTGGCAAAATGTTCCCTATGAGGTTCCCTGTTGGGTGCCCTAAACTAGACAGCGCTGCTAACAGTTCTCCATTTCACAGTACCCTCATAACCTGGTACACACCATGCAATTTCCCATCAAATCAACAGTTCGAATCGATCATTTTTTAAAGGCTGATAAGTTTTCCAATCACTTATACACAAAACGAATTGGAACCTGGTTTGACCTGTCAAAAATTATCGATTTGGACCCATCAATCTGACGGAAATTGCATGATGTGTACCAGGCATTACAGTACATAGCGTTGTGATTGGCCAATAGTGTGGGCATAGTTTACCACAACCTATTGGAAAGCTAGCAGTATGAGACAGTGCAATCGACCCTATCATTTTAGTTGAATTTCCCTATAAGGTTTCTTGCTGGGTCCCCTAAACGTCAATGTTTCAGGATAAGCAACAGTTCTATCATACTTAGAGGACAACAATTACAGGTCAGATTTCTGCGCTCATATATACCATACCAAGAAGGAGTTAAAAGCAATAAATTATAAAAACCCCACATACTACAACAATACAATCAGTCAACAGCCAAGTCCTCACTATATCTTTACTTCAATTGATGTAGTAAGCACATATTTGAAAGCAGGTCTACTGTAGATCAGAGGCAAGGCCAGTACTTAGCCCTGAGACTGGTGAAGTAATTGACAAGAAAAAAAATACATGTCATGGTGTAGCTAAGGCTATACATTAGGATGTGGACACATCTTCCAGCCCTGTGCTTCCTGTAGCGCTCAGGGTCAGATGCAGGCGTGTAGCAGCGGATCTGTCAGCACCACTACCGGATAGACTAATCATTACCTGTAGATTTGTCCCATTGGCTGCCATCTGTGCTCACTGAGTTACTCGAGCGTACTGATGTAGAAGGATCGCTTGCCCCACTTCCGTTTTCAATGTTTACCTTCGCCACGACAGGAAAAAAAAAAGCTTGTTTCGGCTGATCATCAGAAGGTTCTCTCTTACTTCCGGGTGGTGTAGGAATATTTCCGGATTTGCGTCACTCAGCAAATCAGCCAATCACTTCTCATCAATGGAGTTTGAGCACATGACAGAGACGACGTCATTTGGCCGCACCTGTAATCTGATGTGAGCGCAAAAAGAGAAGGGAGCAAGGCATGCGCACTGTTCAGAACACAGCACGAATCCATAGCTATGCCTCTTTCCCATGCGTCATAACCTCTGACATCACTATCATGTGACTTAGAATAGTAATTTTCACGTGATACGTATAAATCGCTTGACGTCAGGAACAAGGCGCTAGCGTGATGACGTTATTGTTATTTACCTATTATATAATGCTGACATCTTCCGTAGCGCTTATACAGAGTATATAGTCATGTTACTCCTAACTACATCTCAGAGGAGAAGGAGATCGCAATCTCATCCCTACTATAGTCATATGCTATTTATATTCACATCGCCTATATTTTTATTTATTTTAGGTAGAAGCCAAGTAATGTATCCTGTCCCTCTTTTGGAGGGACAGTCCCTCTTGTGGAACTCAAACTCTTGGCCCCTCTTTCTTCCTCATTTGTCCCTCTCTCCGGACTTGTACAGATCTACAGTGGAGAAAATAATTATTTGACCCCTCACTGATTT